>NW_026608392.1:0-71799 GCF_029499605.1 Hyla sarda
TTGTTGGGCCCGCCCCTTTCACGGTTATCGCTTCTCGGCCTTTTGGCTAAGATCAAGTGTAGTATCTGTTCTTATCAGTTTAATATCTGATACGTCCCCTATCTGGGGACCATATATTAAATGGATTTTTGAGAACGGGGGCCGATTTCGAAGCTTGCTTCCGTCGCCCTATGCATTGACCCGATATGGCAGTATCTTCGGGTACAGTGCACCACCCCCTTACAGGGTTAAAAAGAAAGATTCCTACTTTCATTGCTACCTGCTTGCTGGCTAGCCAGCTAGCCAGCCCTGTGGGCCTTGCTGCTGCTGCAGCCAAAAAACAAAAGGTGGTGCTGCTGCTGCTTCTGCTGCTTCTGCTTCTGCTTGTGTCTGGCCCCTGTTGGAGCGTCCAGGCACAGGACTTCTGCTGCTGCTGACTAAATGGCCTCCTTAATTGGATCATTTGAGTAGCCAGCACACCTGTGCAGGTAGGGCATGACATGATAGGCAGCTGCCTTGATAGCGGGTGGGTGCTGAATGTTCCTAATTGACAAAATAAGATTAATGCTTATGAAGAAATATAAAATCTCATCCCTTCCCCAATATCGCGCCACACCCCTACCCCTTAATTCCCTGGTTGAACGTGATGGACATATGTCTTTTTTCGACCGTACTAACTATGTAACTATGTAACATAACATGGGGGGGGGGGGGGGGGGGTCTCCTGGCTGTTCACACAGGTGTGTCATTGCTGTACATTGACCATGCATTGCTTCTGTGGTATTGCAAAGGCAAAGACAAATGCTTCCAGCCATCCATTGCACTAATGGATTGGTCATCAGCTGGCTGTCTATGTCCCGCATCAATATAGACCAAAGTACAGAGGGTTAGGCTATGCTATTGTGCACCTACCTGATGCATCAGAAGGTGCGAGGCCCTTGCTAAATTCTGTGCACAGACTTTGAGATCTATGCTTTAGACTGTATCTAAACCTGCTCCAACATGGACTGACATTCTGGCCTACTTTCAGCCGATGCGACTTGTCTGTCGCTGAACAGTCGCTTTTTATGTATTCAGCACCTATGTATAATGTTGTAAAAATGCTCTAGAAGCTAAAGTCGCAGAAATGTCACACATATTTGGCCTGCAACTTTCTGTGCGACAAATTCAGACAGGAAAAATCAGTATAAATCCTTAGAAAATTATCCCCCAGTGTCTCCATCTGCTGGCGGTATTGAATAAGCATTGCTGCACTGATGGGGTATGCATTAGACGAAAAAAAAGAAGAAAAAGAAGAATAATACGCCCAGAAAAGAGGCGAAAAGGAGAAAAACGTAAAAAAACGTGAAAAAAAAGTAAGAGGAAGAGAAGGGAAAAAAAGGTGGAAATGGGTTTAAAAGTGATTTCGGCGGAGAAATATATATATATATATATATATATATATATATATATATATGCGCACACACACACATAGATATAAACGTATTCTCCGTTGAGATATTGCAGCCGCTGCTGTGTCCAGGCCCAGGAGCCTTAGCACTGTGCTGTGATGTCACTCAATACCACTGACATCACTAGGTGTAAACAACATCTCTCCTTTGCTGTGTATGTGACTATGGAGCTGTTTGGTGATGTCGTCTATTACGGCCTTCATAGAAGCAACAGGAGATTGTTGCATCCATCTTGAACCCTCAGAACTACAGTGCTATGATGTCACTCACTTCCACAGGCCTTGCAGAGTGTAAACAACAACAACCCAGCTTTGTTGTGTATGTAACCAAAGGGATTTGTGATGTCACCTAGAACCTTCACAGCAGCGACAGCTTTATGAGGAGCATCAGCACTGCTCTGCCTGAGCAGAACCATCACCGCCATAGGTTGTCAAATAACCCGGATTTAACCCACACAGGTAAGTCCAATGGGGTGCAGGCATGTCCTCTATGCTTACAGCTTCCCGTGGGTGTTGGTTTGATACCGTTTGGGGACAGCCAAGGAGGCATCTGCAGGCAACAAAGGTAGGTGTGTGCTTGTGTGTGTGTTTCCTATGCAGATCCTAAGCCCAGTGTCACATGCAAGTAGGAGGAGTAAGAAGGGTTCCTGGCAAATCCGGGTTATGGATTGCATTTAAAAAGGCCCCGTGGGAGTGCAATGGGCCCCTGTCTTGCTGCTTAGCAATAATGGTATGGGTTTAGGTTCTGCTGTGTGTACTGGTGGTTGACTGCCCCCCAGCCCAGAGTGTGCATGGAAAATTGTCTGGCAGCCTCCCTGACAGCAAGCAGTGATAGTGCCCATGAAGGGGACCTTGTTGGGCCCGCCCCTTTCACGGTTATCGCTTCTCGGCCTTTTGGCTAAGATCAAGTGTAGTATCTGTTCTTATCAGTTTAATATCTGATACGTCCCCTATCTGGGGACCATATATTAAATGGATTTTTGAGAACGGGGGCCGATTTCGAAGCTTGCTTCCGTCGCCCTATGCATTGACCCGATATGGCAGTATCTTCGGGTACAGTGCACCACCCCCTTACAGGGTTAAAAAGAAAGATTCCTACTTTCATTGCTACCTGCTTGCTGGCTAGCCAGCTAGCCAGCCCTGTGGGCCTTGCTGCTGCTGCAGCCAAAAAACAAAAGGTGGTGCTGCTGCTGCTTCTGCTGCTTCTGCTTCTGCTTGTGTCTGGCCCCTGTTGGAGCGTCCAGGCACAGGACTTCTGCTGCTGCTGACTAAATGGCCTCCTTAATTGGATCATTTGAGTAGCCAGCACACCTGTGCAGGTAGGGCATGACATGATAGGCAGCTGCCTTGATAGCGGGTGGGTGCTGAATGTTCCTAATTGACAAAATAAGATTAATGCTTATGAAGAAATATAAAATCTCATCCCTTCCCCAATATCGCGCCACACCCCTACCCCTTAATTCCCTGGTTGAACGTGATGGACATATGTCTTTTTTCGACCGTACTAACTATGTAACTATGTAACATAACATGGGGGGGGGGGGGGGGGGGGGGTCTCCTGGCTGTTCACACAGGTGTGTCATTGCTGTACATTGACCATGCATTGCTTCTGTGGTATTGCAAAGGCAAAGACAAATGCTTCCAGCCATCCATTGCACTAATGGATTGGTCATCAGCTGGCTGTCTATGTCCCGCATCAATATAGACCAAAGTACAGAGGGTTAGGCTATGCTATTGTGCACCTACCTGATGCATCAGAAGGTGCGAGGCCCTTGCTAAATTCTGTGCACAGACTTTGAGATCTATGCTTTAGACTGTATCTAAACCTGCTCCAACATGGACTGACATTCTGGCCTACTTTCAGCCGATGCGACTTGTCTGTCGCTGAACAGTCGCTTTTTATGTATTCAGCACCTATGTATAATGTTGTAAAAATGCTCTAGAAGCTAAAGTCGCAGAAATGTCACACATATTTGGCCTGCAACTTTCTGTGCGACAAATTCAGACAGGAAAAATCAGTATAAATCCTTAGAAAATTATCCCCCAGTGTCTCCATCTGCTGGCGGTATTGAATAAGCATTGCTGCACTGATGGGGTATGCATTAGACGAAAAAAAAGAAGAAAAAGAAGAATAATACGCCCAGAAAAGAGGCGAAAAGGAGAAAAACGTAAAAAAACGTGAAAAAAAAGTAAGAGGAAGAGAAGGGAAAAAAAAGGTGGAAATGGGTTTAAAAGTGATTTCGACGGAGAAATATATATATATATATATATATATATATATATATATATATATATGCGCACACACACACACATAGATATAAACGTATTCTCCGTTGAGATATTGCAGCCGCTGCTGTGTCCAGGCCCAGGAGCCTTAGCACTGTGCTGTGATGTCACTCAATACCACTGACATCACTAGGTGTAAACAACATCTCTCCTTTGCTGTGTATGTGACTATGGAGCTGTTTGGTGATGTCGTCTATTACGGCCTTCATAGAAGCAACAGGAGATTGTTGCATCCATCTTGAACCCTCAGAACTACAGTGCTATGATGTCACTCACTTCCACAGGCCTTGCAGAGTGTAAACAACAACAACCCAGCTTTGTTGTGTATGTAACCAAAGGGATTTGTGATGTCACCTAGAACCTTCACAGCAGCGACAGCTTTATGAGGAGCATCAGCACTGCTCTGCCTGAGCAGAACCATCACCGCCATAGGTTGTCAAATAACCCGGATTTAACCCACACAGGTAAGTCCAATGGGGTGCAGGCATGTCCTCTATGCTTACAGCTTCCCGTGGGTGTTGGTTTGATACCGTTTGGGGACAGCCAAGGAGGCATCTGCAGGCAACAAAGGTAGGTGTGTGCTTGTGTGTGTGTTTCCTATGCAGATCCTAAGCCCAGTGTCACATGCAAGTAGGAGGAGTAAGAAGGGTTCCTGGCAAATCCGGGTTATGGATTGCATTTAAAAAGGCCCCGTGGGAGTGCAATGGGCCCCTGTCTTGCTGCTTAGCAATAATGGTATGGGTTTAGGTTCTGCTGTGTGTACTGGTGGTTGACTGCCCCCCAGCCCAGAGTGTGCATGGAAAATTGTCTGGCAGCCTCCCTGACAGCAAGCAGTGATAGTGCCCATGAAGGGGACCTTGTTGGGCCCGCCCCTTTCACGGTTATCGCTTCTCGGCCTTTTGGCTAAGATCAAGTGTAGTATCTGTTCTTATCAGTTTAATATCTGATACGTCCCCTATCTGGGGACCATATATTAAATGGATTTTTGAGAACGGGGGCCGATTTCGAAGCTTGCTTCCGTCGCCCTATGCATTGACCCGATATGGCAGTATCTTCGGGTACAGTGCACCACCCCCTTACAGGGTTAAAAAGAAAGATTCCTACTTTCATTGCTACCTGCTTGCTGGCTAGCCAGCTAGCCAGCCCTGTGGGCCTTGCTGCTGCTGCAGCCAAAAAACAAAAGGTGGTGCTGCTGCTGCTTCTGCTGCTTCTGCTGCTTCTGCTTCTGCTTGTGTCTGGCCCCTGTTGGAGCGTCCAGGCACAGGACTTCTGCTGCTGCTGACTAAATGGCCTCCTTAATTGGATCATTTGAGTAGCCAGCACACCTGTGCAGGTAGGGCATGACATGATAGGCAGCTGCCTTGATAGCGGGTGGGTGCTGAATGTTCCTAATTGACAAAATAAGATTAATGCTTATGAAGAAATATAAAATCTCATCCCTTCCCCAATATCGCGCCACACCCCTACCCCTTAATTCCCTGGTTGAACGTGATGGACATATGTCTTTTTTCGACCGTACTAACTATGTAACTATGTAACATAACATGGGGGGGGGGGGGGGTCTCCTGGCTGTTCACACAGGTGTGTCATTGCTGTACATTGACCATGCATTGCTTCTGTGGTATTGCAAAGGCAAAGACAAATGCTTCCAGCCATCCATTGCACTAATGGATTGGTCATCAGCTGGCTGTCTATGTCCCGCATCAATATAGACCAAAGTACAGAGGGTTAGGCTATGCTATTGTGCACCTACCTGATGCATCAGAAGGTGCGAGGCCCTTGCTAAATTCTGTGCACAGACTTTGAGATCTATGCTTTAGACTGTATCTAAACCTGCTCCAACATGGACTGACATTCTGGCCTACTTTCAGCCGATGCGACTTGTCTGTCGCTGAACAGTCGCTTTTTATGTATTCAGCACCTATGTATAATGTTGTAAAAATGCTCTAGAAGCTAAAGTCGCAGAAATGTCACACATATTTGGCCTGCAACTTTCTGTGCGACAAATTCAGACAGGAAAAATCAGTATAAATCCTTAGAAAATTATCCCCCAGTGTCTCCATCTGCTGGCGGTATTGAATAAGCATTGCTGCACTGATGGGGTATGCATTAGACGAAAAAAAAGAAGAAAAAGAAGAATAATACGCCCAGAAAAGAGGCGAAAAGGAGAAAAACGTAAAAAAACGTGAAAAAAAAGTAAGAGGAAGAGAAGGGAAAAAAAGGTGGAAATGGGTTTAAAAGTGATTTCGGCGGAGAAATATATATATATATATATATATATATATATATATATATATATATGCGCACACACACACATAGATATAAACGTATTCTCCGTTGAGATATTGCAGCCGCTGCTGTGTCCAGGCCCAGGAGCCTTAGCACTGTGCTGTGATGTCACTCAATACCACTGACATCACTAGGTGTAAACAACATCTCTCCTTTGCTGTGTATGTGACTATGGAGCTGTTTGGTGATGTTGTCTATTATGGCCTTCATAGAAGCAACAGGAGATTGTTGCATCCATCTAGAACCCTCAGAACTACAGTGCTATGATGTCACTCACTTCCACAGGCCTTGCAGAGTGTAAACAACAACAACCCAGCTTTGTTGTGTATGTAACCAAAGGGATTTGTGATGTCACCTAGAACCTTCACAGCAGCGACAGCTTTATGAGGAGCATCAGCACTGCTCTGCCTGAGCAGAACCATCACCGCCATAGGTTGTCAAATAACCCGGATTTAACCCACACAGGTAAGTCCAATGGGGTGCAGGCATGTCCTCTATGCTTACAGCTTCCCGTGGGTGTTGGTTTGATACCGTTTGGGGACAGCCAAGGAGGCATCTGCAGGCAACAAAGGTAGGTGTGTGCTTGTGTGTGTGTTTCCTATGCAGATCCTAAGCCCAGTGTCACATGCAAGTAGGAGGAGTAAGAAGGGTTCCTGGCAAATCCGGGTTATGGATTGCATTTAAAAAGGCCCCGTGGGAGTGCAATGGGCCCCTGTCTTGCTGCTTAGCAATAATGGTATGGGTTTAGGTTCTGCTGTGTGTACTGGTGGTTGACTGCCCCCCAGCCCAGAGTGTGCATGGAAAATTGTCTGGCAGCCTCCCTGACAGCAAGCAGTGATAGTGCCCATGAAGGGGACCTTGTTGGGCCCGCCCCTTTCACGGTTATCGCTTCTCGGCCTTTTGGCTAAGATCAAGTGTAGTATCTGTTCTTATCAGTTTAATATCTGATACGTCCCCTATCTGGGGACCATATATTAAATGGATTTTTGAGAACGGGGGCCGATTTCGAAGCTTGCTTCCGTCGCCCTATGCATTGACCCGATATGGCAGTATCTTCGGGTACAGTGCACCACCCCCTTACAGGGTTAAAAAGAAAGATTCCTACTTTCATTGCTACCTGCTTGCTGGCTAGCCAGCTAGCCAGCCCTGTGGGCCTTGCTGCTGCTGCAGCCAAAAAACAAAAGGTGGTGCTGCTGCTGCTTCTGCTGCTTCTGCTTCTGCTTGTGTCTGGCCCCTGTTGGAGCGTCCAGGCACAGGACTTCTGCTGCTGCTGACTAAATGGCCTCCTTAATTGGATCATTTGAGTAGCCAGCACACCTGTGCAGGTAGGGCATGACATGATAGGCAGCTGCCTTGATAGCGGGTGGGTGCTGAATGTTCCTAATTGACAAAATAAGATTAATGCTTATGAAGAAATATAAAATCTCATCCCTTCCCCAATATCGCGCCACACCCCTACCCCTTAATTCCCTGGTTGAACGTGATGGACATATGTCTTTTTTCGACCGTACTAACTATGTAACTATGTAACATAACATGGGGGGGGGGGGGGGGGGGGTCTCCTGGCTGTTCACACAGGTGTGTCATTGCTGTACATTGACCATGCATTGCTTCTGTGGTATTGCAAAGGCAAAGACAAATGCTTCCAGCCATCCATTGCACTAATGGATTGGTCATCAGCTGGCTGTCTATGTCCCGCATCAATATAGACCAAAGTACAGAGGGTTAGGCTATGCTATTGTGCACCTACCTGATGCATCAGAAGGTGCGAGGCCCTTGCTAAATTCTGTGCACAGACTTTGAGATCTATGCTTTAGACTGTATCTAAACCTGCTCCAACATGGACTGACATTCTGGCCTACTTTCAGCCGATGCGACTTGTCTGTCGCTGAACAGTCGCTTTTTATGTATTCAGCACCTATGTATAATGTTGTAAAAATGCTCTAGAAGCTAAAGTCGCAGAAATGTCACACATATTTGGCCTGCAACTTTCTGTGCGACAAATTCAGACAGGAAAAATCAGTATAAATCCTTAGAAAATTATCCCCCAGTGTCTCCATCTGCTGGCGGTATTGAATAAGCATTGCTGCACTGATGGGGTATGCATTAGACGAAAAAAAAGAAGAAAAAGAAGAATAATACGCCCAGAAAAGAGGCGAAAAGGAGAAAAACGTAAAAAAACGTGAAAAAAAAGTAAGAGGAAGAGAAGGGAAAAAAAGGTGGAAATGGGTTTAAAAGTGATTTCGGCGGAGAAATATATATATATATATATATATATATATATATATATATATATATGCGCACACACACATAGATATAAACGTATTCTCCGTTGAGATATTGCAGCCGCTGCTGTGTCCAGGCCCAGGAGCCTTAGCACTGTGCTGTGATGTCACTCAATACCACTGACATCACTAGGTGTAAACAACATCTCTCCTTTGCTGTGTATGTGACTATGGAGCTGTTTGGTGATGTCGTCTATTACGGCCTTCATAGAAGCAACAGGAGATTGTTGCATCCATCTTGAACCCTCAGAACTACAGTGCTATGATGTCACTCACTTCCACAGGCCTTGCAGAGTGTAAACAACAACAACCCAGCTTTGTTGTGTATGTAACCAAAGGGATTTGTGATGTCACCTAGAACCTTCACAGCAGCGACAGCTTTATGAGGAGCATCAGCACTGCTCTGCCTGAGCAGAACCATCACCGCCATAGGTTGTCAAATAACCCGGATTTAACCCACACAGGTAAGTCCAATGGGGTGCAGGCATGTCCTCTATGCTTACAGCTTCCCGTGGGTGTTGGTTTGATACCGTTTGGGGACAGCCAAGGAGGCATCTGCAGGCAACAAAGGTAGGTGTGTGCTTGTGTGTGTGTTTCCTATGCAGATCCTAAGCCCAGTGTCACATGCAAGTAGGAGGAGTAAGAAGGGTTCCTGGCAAATCCGGGTTATGGATTGCATTTAAAAAGGCCCCGTGGGAGTGCAATGGGCCCCTGTCTTGCTGCTTAGCAATAATGGTATGGGTTTAGGTTCTGCTGTGTGTACTGGTGGTTGACTGCCCCCCAGCCCAGAGTGTGCATGGAAAATTGTCTGGCAGCCTCCCTGACAGCAAGCAGTGATAGTGCCCATGAAGGGGACCTTGTTGGGCCCGCCCCTTTCACGGTTATCGCTTCTCGGCCTTTTGGCTAAGATCAAGTGTAGTATCTGTTCTTATCAGTTTAATATCTGATACGTCCCCTATCTGGGGACCATATATTAAATGGATTTTTGAGAACGGGGGCCGATTTCGAAGCTTGCTTCCGTCGCCCTATGCATTGACCCGATATGGCAGTATCTTCGGGTACAGTGCACCACCCCCTTACAGGGTTAAAAAGAAAGATTCCTACTTTCATTGCTACCTGCTTGCTGGCTAGCCAGCTAGCCAGCCCTGTGGGCCTTGCTGCTGCTGCAGCCAAAAAACAAAAGGTGGTGCTGCTGCTGCTTCTGCTGCTTCTGCTTCTGCTTGTGTCTGGCCCCTGTTGGAGCGTCCAGGCACAGGACTTCTGCTGCTGCTGACTAAATGGCCTCCTTAATTGGATCATTTGAGTAGCCAGCACACCTGTGCAGGTAGGGCATGACATGATAGGCAGCTGCCTTGATAGCGGGTGGGTGCTGAATGTTCCTAATTGACAAAATAAGATTAATGCTTATGAAGAAATATAAAATCTCATCCCTTCCCCAATATCGCGCCACACCCCTACCCCTTAATTCCCTGGTTGAACGTGATGGACATATGTCTTTTTTCGACCGTACTAACTATGTAACTATGTAACATAACATGGGGGGGGGGGGGGTCTCCTGGCTGTTCACACAGGTGTGTCATTGCTGTACATTGACCATGCATTGCTTCTGTGGTATTGCAAAGGCAAAGACAAATGCTTCCAGCCATCCATTGCACTAATGGATTGGTCATCAGCTGGCTGTCTATGTCCCGCATCAATATAGACCAAAGTACAGAGGGTTAGGCTATGCTATTGTGCACCTACCTGATGCATCAGAAGGTGCGAGGCCCTTGCTAAATTCTGTGCACAGACTTTGAGATCTATGCTTTAGACTGTATCTAAACCTGCTCCAACATGGACTGACATTCTGGCCTACTTTCAGCCGATGCGACTTGTCTGTCGCTGAACAGTCGCTTTTTATGTATTCAGCACCTATGTATAATGTTGTAAAAATGCTCTAGAAGCTAAAGTCGCAGAAATGTCACACATATTTGGCCTGCAACTTTCTGTGCGACAAATTCAGACAGGAAAAATCAGTATAAATCCTTAGAAAATTATCCCCCAGTGTCTCCATCTGCTGGCGGTATTGAATAAGCATTGCTGCACTGATGGGGTATGCATTAGACGAAAAAAAAGAAGAAAAAGAAGAATAATACGCCCAGAAAAGAGGCGAAAAGGAGAAAAACGTAAAAAAACGTGAAAAAAAAGTAAGAGGAAGAGAAGGGAAAAAAAGGTGGAAATGGGTTTAAAAGTGATTTCGGCGGAGAAATATATATATATATATATATATATATATATATATATATATATATATGCGCACACACACACATAGATATAAACGTATTCTCCGTTGAGATATTGCAGCCGCTGCTGTGTCCAGGCCCAGGAGCCTTAGCACTGTGCTGTGATGTCACTCAATACCACTGACATCACTAGGTGTAAACAACATCTCTCCTTTGCTGTGTATGTGACTATGGAGCTGTTTGGTGATGTCGTCTATTACGGCCTTCATAGAAGCAACAGGAGATTGTTGCATCCATCTTGAACCCTCAGAACTACAGTGCTATGATGTCACTCACTTCCACAGGCCTTGCAGAGTGTAAACAACAACAACCCAGCTTTGTTGTGTATGTAACCAAAGGGATTTGTGATGTCACCTAGAACCTTCACAGCAGCGACAGCTTTATGAGGAGCATCAGCACTGCTCTGCCTGAGCAGAACCATCACCGCCATAGGTTGTCAAATAACCCGGATTTAACCCACACAGGTAAGTCCAATGGGGTGCAGGCATGTCCTCTATGCTTACAGCTTCCCGTGGGTGTTGGTTTGATACCGTTTGGGGACAGCCAAGGAGGCATCTGCAGGCAACAAAGGTAGGTGTGTGCTTGTGTGTGTGTTTCCTATGCAGATCCTAAGCCCAGTGTCACATGCAAGTAGGAGGAGTAAGAAGGGTTCCTGGCAAATCCGGGTTATGGATTGCATTTAAAAAGGCCCCGTGGGAGTGCAATGGGCCCCTGTCTTGCTGCTTAGCAATAATGGTATGGGTTTAGGTTCTGCTGTGTGTACTGGTGGTTGACTGCCCCCCAGCCCAGAGTGTGCATGGAAAATTGTCTGGCAGCCTCCCTGACAGCAAGCAGTGATAGTGCCCATGAAGGGGACCTTGTTGGGCCCGCCCCTTTCACGGTTATCGCTTCTCGGCCTTTTGGCTAAGATCAAGTGTAGTATCTGTTCTTATCAGTTTAATATCTGATACGTCCCCTATCTGGGGACCATATATTAAATGGATTTTTGAGAACGGGGGCCGATTTCGAAGCTTGCTTCCGTCGCCCTATGCATTGACCCGATATGGCAGTATCTTCGGGTACAGTGCACCACCCCCTTACAGGGTTAAAAAGAAAGATTCCTACTTTCATTGCTACCTGCTTGCTGGCTAGCCAGCTAGCCAGCCCTGTGGGCCTTGCTGCTGCTGCAGCCAAAAAACAAAAGGTGGTGCTGCTGCTGCTTCTGCTGCTTCTGCTTCTGCTTGTGTCTGGCCCCTGTTGGAGCGTCCAGGCACAGGACTTCTGCTGCTGCTGACTAAATGGCCTCCTTAATTGGATCATTTGAGTAGCCAGCACACCTGTGCAGGTAGGGCATGACATGATAGGCAGCTGCCTTGATAGCGGGTGGGTGCTGAATGTTCCTAATTGACAAAATAAGATTAATGCTTATGAAGAAATATAAAATCTCATCCCTTCCCCAATATCGCGCCACACCCCTACCCCTTAATTCCCTGGTTGAACGTGATGGACATATGTCTTTTTTCGACCGTACTAACTATGTAACTATGTAACATAACATGGGGGGGGGGGGGTCTCCTGGCTGTTCACACAGGTGTGTCATTGCTGTACATTGACCATGCATTGCTTCTGTGGTATTGCAAAGGCAAAGACAAATGCTTCCAGCCATCCATTGCACTAATGGATTGGTCATCAGCTGGCTGTCTATGTCCCGCATCAATATAGACCAAAGTACAGAGGGTTAGGCTATGCTATTGTGCACCTACCTGATGCATCAGAAGGTGCGAGGCCCTTGCTAAATTCTGTGCACAGACTTTGAGATCTATGCTTTAGACTGTATCTAAACCTGCTCCAACATGGACTGACATTCTGGCCTACTTTCAGCCGATGCGACTTGTCTGTCGCTGAACAGTCGCTTTTTATGTATTCAGCACCTATGTATAATGTTGTAAAAATGCTCTAGAAGCTAAAGTCGCAGAAATGTCACACATATTTGGCCTGCAACTTTCTGTGCGACAAATTCAGACAGGAAAAATCAGTATAAATCCTTAGAAAATTATCCCCCAGTGTCTCCATCTGCTGGCGGTATTGAATAAGCATTGCTGCACTGATGGGGTATGCATTAGACGAAAAAAAAGAAGAAAAAGAAGAATAATACGCCCAGAAAAGAGGCGAAAAGGAGAAAAACGTAAAAAAACGTGAAAAAAAAGTAAGAGGAAGAGAAGGGAAAAAAAGGTGGAAATGGGTTTAAAAGTGATTTCGGCGGAGAAATATATATATATATATATATATATATATATATATATATATATGCGCACACACACACACATAGATATAAACGTATTCTCCGTTGAGATATTGCAGCCGCTGCTGTGTCCAGGCCCAGGAGCCTTAGCACTGTGCTGTGATGTCACTCAATACCACTGACATCACTAGGTGTAAACAACATCTCTCCTTTGCTGTGTATGTGACTATGGAGCTGTTTGGTGATGTCGTCTATTACGGCCTTCATAGAAGCAACAGGAGATTGTTGCATCCATCTTGAACCCTCAGAACTACAGTGCTATGATGTCACTCACTTCCACAGGCCTTGCAGAGTGTAAACAACAACAACCCAGCTTTGTTGTGTATGTAACCAAAGGGATTTGTGATGTCACCTAGAACCTTCACAGCAGCGACAGCTTTATGAGGAGCATCAGCACTGCTCTGCCTGAGCAGAACCATCACCGCCATAGGTTGTCAAATAACCCGGATTTAACCCACACAGGTAAGTCCAATGGGGTGCAGGCATGTCCTCTATGCTTACAGCTTCCCGTGGGTGTTGGTTTGATACCGTTTGGGGACAGCCAAGGAGGCATCTGCAGGCAACAAAGGTAGGTGTGTGCTTGTGTGTGTGTTTCCTATGCAGATCCTAAGCCCAGTGTCACATGCAAGTAGGAGGAGTAAGAAGGGTTCCTGGCAAATCCGGGTTATGGATTGCATTTAAAAAGGCCCCGTGGGAGTGCAATGGGCCCCTGTCTTGCTGCTTAGCAATAATGGTATGGGTTTAGGTTCTGCTGTGTGTACTGGTGGTTGACTGCCCCCCAGCCCAGAGTGTGCATGGAAAATTGTCTGGCAGCCTCCCTGACAGCAAGCAGTGATAGTGCCCATGAAGGGGACCTTGTTGGGCCCGCCCCTTTCACGGTTATCGCTTCTCGGCCTTTTGGCTAAGATCAAGTGTAGTATCTGTTCTTATCAGTTTAATATCTGATACGTCCCCTATCTGGGGACCATATATTAAATGGATTTTTGAGAACGGGGGCCGATTTCGAAGCTTGCTTCCGTCGCCCTATGCATTGACCCGATATGGCAGTATCTTCGGGTACAGTGCACCACCCCCTTACAGGGTTAAAAAGAAAGATTCCTACTTTCATTGCTACCTGCTTGCTGGCTAGCCAGCTAGCCAGCCCTGTGGGCCTTGCTGCTGCTGCAGCCAAAAAACAAAAGGTGGTGCTGCTGCTGCTTCTGCTGCTTCTGCTTCTGCTTGTGTCTGGCCCCTGTTGGAGCGTCCAGGCACAGGACTTCTGCTGCTGCTGACTAAATGGCCTCCTTAATTGGATCATTTGAGTAGCCAGCACACCTGTGCAGGTAGGGCATGACATGATAGGCAGCTGCCTTGATAGCGGGTGGGTGCTGAATGTTCCTAATTGACAAAATAAGATTAATGCTTATGAAGAAATATAAAATCTCATCCCTTCCCCAATATCGCGCCACACCCCTACCCCTTAATTCCCTGGTTGAACGTGATGGACATATGTCTTTTTTCGACCGTACTAACTATGTAACTATGTAACATAACATGGGGGGGGGGGGGGGTCTCCTGGCTGTTCACACAGGTGTGTCATTGCTGTACATTGACCATGCATTGCTTCTGTGGTATTGCAAAGGCAAAGACAAATGCTTCCAGCCATCCATTGCACTAATGGATTGGTCATCAGCTGGCTGTCTATGTCCCGCATCAATATAGACCAAAGTACAGAGGGTTAGGCTATGCTATTGTGCACCTACCTGATGCATCAGAAGGTGCGAGGCCCTTGCTAAATTCTGTGCACAGACTTTGAGATCTATGCTTTAGACTGTATCTAAACCTGCTCCAACATGGACTGACATTCTGGCCTACTTTCAGCCGATGCGACTTGTCTGTCGCTGAACAGTCGCTTTTTATGTATTCAGCACCTATGTATAATGTTGTAAAAATGCTCTAGAAGCTAAAGTCGCAGAAATGTCACACATATTTGGCCTGCAACTTTCTGTGCGACAAATTCAGACAGGAAAAATCAGTATAAATCCTTAGAAAATTATCCCCCAGTGTCTCCATCTGCTGGCGGTATTGAATAAGCATTGCTGCACTGATGGGGTATGCATTAGACGAAAAAAAAGAAGAAAAAGAAGAATAATACGCCCAGAAAAGAGGCGAAAAGGAGAAAAACGTAAAAAAACGTGAAAAAAAAGTAAGAGGAAGAGAAGGGAAAAAAAGGTGGAAATGGGTTTAAAAGTGATTTCGGCGGAGATATATATATATATATATATATATATATATATATATATATATATATATGCGCACACACACACATAGATATAAACGTATTCTCCGTTGAGATATTGCAGCCGCTGCTGTGTCCAGGCCCAGGAGCCTTAGCACTGTGCTGTGATGTCACTCAATACCACTGACATCACTAGGTGTAAACAACATCTCTCCTTTGCTGTGTATGTGACTATGGAGCTGTTTGGTGATGTCGTCTATTACGGCCTTCATAGAAGCAACAGGAGATTGTTGCATCCATCTTGAACCCTCAGAACTACAGTGCTATGATGTCACTCACTTCCACAGGCCTTGCAGAGTGTAAACAACAACAACCCAGCTTTGTTGTGTATGTAACCAAAGGGATTTGTGATGTCACCTAGAACCTTCACAGCAGCGACAGCTTTATGAGGAGCATCAGCACTGCTCTGCCTGAGCAGAACCATCACCGCCATAGGTTGTCAAATAACCCGGATTTAACCCACACAGGTAAGTCCAATGGGGTGCAGGCATGTCCTCTATGCTTACAGCTTCCCGTGGGTGTTGGTTTGATACCGTTTGGGGACAGCCAAGGAGGCATCTGCAGGCAACAAAGGTAGGTGTGTGCTTGTGTGTGTGTTTCCTATGCAGATCCTAAGCCCAGTGTCACATGCAAGTAGGAGGAGTAAGAAGGGTTCCTGGCAAATCCGGGTTATGGATTGCATTTAAAAAGGCCCCGTGGGAGTGCAATGGGCCCCTGTCTTGCTGCTTAGCAATAATGGTATGGGTTTAGGTTCTGCTGTGTGTACTGGTGGTTGACTGCCCCCCAGCCCAGAGTGTGCATGGAAAATTGTCTGGCAGCCTCCCTGACAGCAAGCAGTGATAGTGCCCATGAAGGGGACCTTGTTGGGCCCGCCCCTTTCACGGTTATCGCTTCTCGGCCTTTTGGCTAAGATCAAGTGTAGTATCTGTTCTTATCAGTTTAATATCTGATACGTCCCCTATCTGGGGACCATATATTAAATGGATTTTTGAGAACGGGGGCCGATTTCGAAGCTTGCTTCTGTCGCCCTATGCATTGACCCGATATGGCAGTATCTTCGGGTACAGTGCACCACCCCCTTACAGGGTTAAAAAGAAAGATTCCTACTTTCATTGCTACCTGCTTGCTGGCTAGCCAGCTAGCCAGCCCTGTGGGCCTTGCTGCTGCTGCAGCCAAAAAACAAAAGGTGGTGCTGCTGCTGCTTCTGCTGCTTCTGCTTCTGCTTGTGTCTGGCCCCTGTTGGAGCGTCCAGGCACAGGACTTCTGCTGCTGCTGACTAAATGGCCTCCTTAATTGGATCATTTGAGTAGCCAGCACACCTGTGCAGGTAGGGCATGACATGATAGGCAGCTGCCTTGATAGCGGGTGGGTGCTGAATGTTCCTAATTGACAAAATAAGATTAATGCTTATGAAGAAATATAAAATCTCATCCCTTCCCCAATATCGCGCCACACCCCTACCCCTTAATTCCCTGGTTGAACGTGATGGACATATGTCTTTTTTCGACCGTACTAACTATGTAACTATGTAACATAACATGGGGGGGGGGGGGGGGTCTCCTGGCTGTTCACACAGGTGTGTCATTGCTGTACATTGACCATGCATTGCTTCTGTGGTATTGCAAAGGCAAAGACAAATGCTTCCAGCCATCCATTGCACTAATGGATTGGTCATCAGCTGGCTGTCTATGTCCCGCATCAATATAGACCAAAGTACAGAGGGTTAGGCTATGCTATTGTGCACCTACCTGATGCATCAGAAGGTGCGAGGCCCTTGCTAAATTCTGTGCACAGACTTTGAGATCTATGCTTTAGACTGTATCTAAACCTGCTCCAACATGGACTGACATTCTGGCCTACTTTCAGCCGATGCGACTTGTCTGTCGCTGAACAGTCGCTTTTTATGTATTCAGCACCTATGTATAATGTTGTAAAAATGCTCTAGAAGCTAAAGTCGCAGAAATGTCACACATATTTGGCCTGCAACTTTCTGTGCGACAAATTCAGACAGGAAAAATCAGTATAAATCCTTAGAAAATTATCCCCCAGTGTCTCCATCTGCTGGCGGTATTGAATAAGCATTGCTGCACTGATGGGGTATGCATTAGACGAAAAAAAAGAAGAAAAAGAAGAATAATACGCCCAGAAAAGAGGCGAAAAGGAGAAAAACGTAAAAAAACGTGAAAAAAAAGTAAGAGGAAGAGAAGGGAAAAAAAGGTGGAAATGGGTTTAAAAGTGATTTCGGCGGAGAAATATATATATATATATATATATATATATATATATATATATATATGCGCACACACACACATAGATATAAACGTATTCTCCGTTGAGATATTGCAGCCGCTGCTGTGTCCAGGCCCAGGAGCCTTAGCACTGTGCTGTGATGTCACTCAATACCACTGACATCACTAGGTGTAAACAACATCTCTCCTTTGCTGTGTATGTGACTATGGAGCTGTTTGGTGATGTCGTCTATTACGGCCTTCATAGAAGCAACAGGAGATTGTTGCATCCATCTTGAACCCTCAGAACTACAGTGCTATGATGTCACTCACTTCCACAGGCCTTGCAGAGTGTAAACAACAACAACCCAGCTTTGTTGTGTATGTAACCAAAGGGATTTGTGATGTCACCTAGAACCTTCACAGCAGCGACGCAGCGACAGCTTTATGAGGAGCATCAGCACTGCTCTGCCTGAGCAGAACCATCACCGCCATAGGTTGTCAAATAACCCGGATTTAACCCACACAGGTAAGTCCAATGGGGTGCAGGCATGTCCTCTATGCTTACAGCTTCCCGTGGGTGTTGGTTTGATACCGTTTGGGGACAGCCAAGGAGGCATCTGCAGGCAACAAAGGTAGGTGTGTGCTTGTGTGTGTGTTTCCTATGCAGATCCTAAGCCCAGTGTCACATGCAAGTAGGAGGAGTAAGAAGGGTTCCTGGCAAATCCGGGTTATGGATTGCATTTAAAAAGGCCCCGTGGGAGTGCAATGGGCCCCTGTCTTGCTGCTTAGCAATAATGGTATGGGTTTAGGTTCTGCTGTGTGTACTGGTGGTTGACTGCCCCCCAGCCCAGAGTGTGCATGGAAAATTGTCTGGCAGCCTCCCTGACAGCAAGCAGTGATAGTGCCCATGAAGGGGACCTTGTTGGGCCCGCCCCTTTCACGGTTATCGCTTCTCGGCCTTTTGGCTTCGATCCCGTGCGGTTTACCGGGCGGGTTAGGAGTTGAAGGGGGTGGTGATCGGGGCCCTCTTTGCGGGGGGCCCTGGGTTATTTCGGAGTTGCGATAGTGGGTTTCATCACCTGCAAAAATGAGTGGAGGAGAGAGGATTCGCGGAATGGAAGACACGGTCAGGATTTTCGTCCCAATGGAACATCGGGGAACGGTTGGCCTGGACCAGATTGTGCTGGAGATTCTACGCAGGCTCCAGTACCTAAAGGTAACAGATGTATTTGCAATGCAAGATTTCTCTAGACAGGGTATTTATGATGTTACATTTGTTAATTCCGAGATTTGTCAGAGGGTCTACAAGGACCTGGAAGGAATGAAGAGAAAGAATGAGCCGGATATTATGAGGAAAGTTAAAGTAGAGCCTTTGTTTCTGAGTACAGAGAAAGTGGTCATCGTACATATGTACAATCCCAAAGTTACAGACTCAATGGTAACAAATTTTCTTTATCGTTATTGTGAAGAAGTGAAGTTTTTTGGAAAACTAAAGAACAGACATGGTTTTTTTAACTGTAAAAGGAAATATGTTGTGAAGTTCAAGAAGGATGAGTCTATGGAGGAGGGAATTAAGAGTATTCCTCAAGTTTTTTCCATTGGAGGAGAGCGTGGTTTTTGTTTTTATGAGGGGCAGCTTCAGTTTTGCCGCAAATGTCAAGCATATGGCCACGTGCAGGACGCATGTCCTGTGAAGGGTGTTGTTTGTAGGAACTGTGGCAAGACTGGGCATGAAACAAGTTTTTGCGTTGAGGAAAAGACTTGTGATATTTGTGGGAGTAATTCCCATTTGGCAAGAGGATGTCACTTATGGTACAAGAGAAGGAGTTATGCTGATGCGGCTGGAAGTAAAGGTGGACAGAGCAATGAACAGGGAATGGGAAGGAGGTCTTTTTCAGAAGCCACAGGTGTGGATGGAGGTGTGGATGGAGGTGAAAAATCTAATGTGGAGGGGGAATGTGAAGTCGGGAGGAGCGCAGGTGGTACGATTGTTAAAAATGTTGTTGCTCAGGTGGATGTGATTAAAGAGGCTTTTGTGGAGACAAGTGTGGTGGTTGAACAGGAGTATAAGAAAGTGGTCTCCACAAGTGAAGTAACATGTGCAAAGGGGGTGGAGGTCAAGAAGATTGAAACTGTGTATGGAGATGTGTTTCCTTGTGGAAGCATGAGTGGTGATGTGGAATGTCCAGACCCTGTTGTGGGGGAGGAGGAGGGAATGGAATTCCAAGAAAATGTGCAGTCATCTGAGAAGTCCCTTACACCTGCTCAGAGATTTGTCAGCAGTGATGAGGAGGATGAGGTGGGGGTGGAAAGTAAAAGAAGTAAAAAAGGAAGTTGGACTGGGGATCAAGAGGACCCAGTGGTTGGAAGAGGAGTTGAAATGGACAGGGACTCTGATCCAGGGTCGCCTGATTGTTATGAAAATGTTTTAAGGAAAGTTGAGAGTCAGAGCAGTAATTTTTAACTATGATGGATATTAAAGTTTTGATTTTATTCATTTTAGTTATTATGACTCTTATCTTAACAACCCTTAATGTCAGGAGTATTGGATCAGAAGTAAGAAGAGCTGCTATTTTTGAGGTGTTGGAGAATGTGAGAGCTGATATAATATGTTTACAGGAGTGTGCAATTAAATCTGCACCTTATGCTGATGAGTGGAGGATGGGACAATCTTTTTGGTCAACTAGTACGGATAACAAAAATGAAGGAGTTGGTTTTTTAATCAAAAATAACAATATCAAAGTTTTAAATTGCCAGATTTTAATACCAGGCCGTTGCATGGTTTTAAACTTTGAGTTTTTAGACCAGAGGATTAGAGTTTTTAACGTATATGCCCCAGCAGAGAAGAAAGAGCGGTTGGTTTTTTTAGAGTCCTTGAAGTTTTTTATCCCTGGTCGGGAAAGTACTATAGTGGCTGGTGATTTTAACTGTATCCGTACTGTTAATGACCGTGAGAGTGCTGCTGAAGTCCGAACTGACATTACCTCTAATGCTTTAAATCAATTAGTACAAGACTTACACTATATAGATGCTGGACTGATGATTGACACTGATGATAGATATACATATGTATCGGATAGTGGTCACTGTAAATCCCGAATAGATTATATTTTTGTGTCTGAAGGGATGAAGGTGGCCCGGTGTAATCAGATGATGTCGATTTTCTCAGATCATAAAATTTTATCTGCTGAAATAAGCATCTCAGAGTCCATTGCCTTTGGTAGGGGACTCTGGAAGTTGAATGTGAGTTTACTTGAAGAAGAGGAGGTAATGGCAGGTTTTAAAAATATATTTTTATCCTGTGCTGCTAAACAAGACTGTTTTAAAAATATTTTAGACTGGTGGGATTGGGCTAAAGTGAACTTTGCTGGTTATTTTAAGTCTGTTTGCATTAAGAGAGCACAGGAGAAGAGGCGGAGAGATGAGACTTTAGTTTCACAGTTGGAGACTCTCTTTAAGTTTAAGAACGCTGGTCTAGAGGTGGATGCTGAAATTTGTGAAATTAAGGAAGAGATGAAGACAAGGTTGAAGGAAAGAGGAAGGAATATTGTTTACAGGGCTAAGGTGCAACATTTGGAGGAGAATGAACAATGTAGTCGATATTTTTTTAAAAAGTGTTTTAAGCCAAAGGGGGTCTTTAAGTCAGTTTTAACCTCAAGTGGTGAGGTGGTTGGTAGGGAGATGGAGGAGGAGGTTTGTAAATTTTATGAAACACTTTTTAGTAATGAAAGTAAAGCTGCTATTAATGAAATGGAAGACTACTGTAACATTTTAGAGGATCAAATTCCAGATGAGGAGAAAGTTTTTTTGGTGGAAGATGTTAGTGAAAATGAAATTAGAATGGCGCTGAATGGAATGGCAAAAGGTAAAACCCCTGGTAGTGACGGCCTTCCAGCTGAGTTTTATGTTGTATTTTGGCCTCTTTTAAAAGATGTTTTTACTCGGGTTGTGCAATATGTTTTTAAGTTTGGGATTTTAGCTGATTCAATGAAGAAGGGAATTATCACACTAATACATAAGAAAGGTGACGAACGTGATATAAAAAATTGGAGACCAATTTCATTGTTAAACAGTGACTATAAAATTATTGCTAAAATTGTTGCAAACAGGCTTAGGAATATTATTGGCCATATGGTAGATAATTACCAAGTATGTGCTGTACCCGGGAGAAGAATTACTGATAATTTATTGATTTTAAGGGATATTATTTATTATTGTAATTTTAATAAGGTGCCTCTTTTTGTCGAGTCAGTGGATTTCGAGAAGGCCTATGATAAAGTCGCACACAAATTTATGTTTACGGCCCTAAAACATATGGGGATCCCAATGAAGTTATTACATGTTATTAAAGGGTTATATAATGGTGTTACTGGACAAGTTTTAATGAATGGCCATGTTGGTCCTGCTTTTAAGATTTTATCAGGGGTTCGGCAGGGTTGCCCACTCTCCCCAATCCTTTTCATCTGTGTAATAGAGGCCTTGTTAAAGAATGTTCAGAAAGACAAATGTGTTAAAGGAGTTTTTATACCTGGCAGTGGTGGGAGTGATCTTAAGGTTTTAAGCTACATGGATGATGTTGTGTTTACATGTACTTCAAAAGCAGATTTGAATAGAGTGAATTTGCATATTCAAATTTTTTGCTGTGTGGCCGGAATGTGTGTAAACTGGGGCAAATGTCATTTGGTGAATTTTGGGAAATGCGAAGATGTGTTGGTGGATGGAGTAGAGATAAAGGAGAATGTGGAAGTTTTAGGGGTCATTTTTAAAAAGAATCTTAAAGGGACAGAGACTTACAACAAGCTGGACAGTAAAATTGAAAAGAAATTGAATTTTTGGAAATTGAGGAGTTTATCCCTTAAAGGGAAAGTACTTGTTATTAAGACTGTGATTTTACCTTTACTTTTATATACTGCGATGGTTTTTCCACCTGGTAAGCTTTGGATGAGGAAGACAACAAGAAGACTTTTTGTTTTCTTTTGGGGATCCAAAATGGAAAAAATGAAAAGAGAGAAGGTAATGAGTACTGTAAAGAATGGTGGATATGACTTTCCAAATATTGATTTGTTTTTAAAGTTACACTATTTTCTTTTAATTTTCAAGACGATCCAGTGCAATAGTAAAACAGCTGATATGTGTAAATATTTAGCAGGATGGTTGTTTTCTAAGTGGGGCTGGTGTGAGAGGGATCTGAGGAAACCAATGGCGCTGATTATACCTACCTTTTATGTGGTTCTTCGGTCTTTCAATGATCAGTTTAATTTGAGCTCCTTGGGGAAACCTGAAAAGAAGAAAATAGAATATGAGTTGAGAAAGAGTGAAAAATTTAATGAAGTACCATTCTGTAATATTGCACAGTCAGTTAATATTTGGAGCCTTTTTAATTCCTTTGGTTTATCAAATAGACAAAAAGATGTGGTATGGATGTCTTACCATGGTTGCCTCCCAACTCGAGTGTTTTTAAGAGGAAGAGGAATAAGAGTGAGTGAACAGTGTCCAAGAGAGGGTTGTGGAGGTAAAGAAGATATTGTACATTTGTGGTGGGACTGTTTTTATGCCAAGGAAGTTTTTAGGCTTTTAACAAGATTTTTTATTGCACTTATGGGTTTTAATGATTTTACTTTTGAGAAAATTTTTATCGGTCAGGACTTTAACATGAAGAATGATGCACGTGTTACTTGGATAATTTTTTCTGTTTTTAAAGAAGTTTTATGGGACTCCAGGAATTTGCTTGTTTTTAAAAATGTTTCCATTTCTCCAAGTGAATGTAGGAGGTTGTTGCTCGGAAGACTTTTTATTGCATATTTATTAGATAAGAAGAGAATGGGAGAAGACAATGCTGAAAAGATCTGGAAATATACCCAATGGTGGAAACTGTAAGTCTGACCAGTTTATGTTTTGTTTTTTAAATGTTTTTGTTTTCCTTCAGCTTTTACCTTTTGGTTTTAAGTTCTTGACCCTCGGTTCCCTTTTTTTTGTCTTTCCGCATGATGTTTTTTCAGACATTGTTTTAAGTGACGAGTCCTGGTAGGAGACCTGATGATCGTTCAAACAATAGTCTGTAACTGAGGAAAAAAGAAAAAAAAAAAAAAAAAAAAGGAAAAAAAGGAAAAAAAAAAAAAAAAAAAAAAAAAAAAATATGTTCTTATCAGTTTAATATCTGATACGTCCCCTATCTGGGGACCATATATTAAATGGATTTTTGAGAACGGGGGCCGATTTCGAAGCTTGCTTCCGTCGCCCTATGCATTGACCCGATATGGCAGTATCTTCGGGTACAGTGCACCACCCCCTTACAGGGTTAAAAAGAAAGATTCCTACTTTCATTGCTACCTGCTTGCTGGCTAGCCAGCTAGCCAGCCCTGTGGGCCTTGCTGCTGCTGCAGCCAAAAAACAAAAGGTGGTGCTGCTGCTGCTTCTGCTGCTTCTGCTTCTGCTTGTGTCTGGCCCCTGTTGGAGCGTCCAGGCACAGGACTTCTGCTGCTGCTGACTAAATGGCCTCCTTAATTGGATCATTTGAGTAGCCAGCACACCTGTGCAGGTAGGGCATGACATGATAGGCAGCTGCCTTGATAGCGGGTGGGTGCTGAATGTTCCTAATTGACAAAATAAGATTAATGCTTATGAAGAAATATAAAATCTCATCCCTTCCCCAATATCGCGCCACACCCCTACCCCTTAATTCCCTGGTTGAACGTGATGGACATATGTCTTTTTTCGACCGTACTAACTATGTAACTATGTAACATAACATGGGGGGGGGGGGGGGGGGTCTCCTGGCTGTTCACACAGGTGTGTCATTGCTGTACATTGACCATGCATTGCTTCTGTGGTATTGCAAAGGCAAAGACAAATGCTTCCAGCCATCCATTGCACTAATGGATTGGTCATCAGCTGGCTGTCTATGTCCCGCATCAATATAGACCAAAGTACAGAGGGTTAGGCTATGCTATTGTGCACCTACCTGATGCATCAGAAGGTGCGAGGCCCTTGCTAAATTCTGTGCACAGACTTTGAGATCTATGCTTTAGACTGTATCTAAACCTGCTCCAACATGGACTGACATTCTGGCCTACTTTCAGCCGATGCGACTTGTCTGTCGCTGAACAGTCGCTTTTTATGTATTCAGCACCTATGTATAATGTTGTAAAAATGCTCTAGAAGCTAAAGTCGCAGAAATGTCACACATATTTGGCCTGCAACTTTCTGTGCGACAAATTCAGACAGGAAAAATCAGTATAAATCCTTAGAAAATTATCCCCCAGTGTCTCCATCTGCTGGCGGTATTGAATAAGCATTGCTGCACTGATGGGGTATGCATTAGACGAAAAAAAAGAAGAAAAAGAAGAATAATACGCCCAGAAAAGAGGCGAAAAGGAGAAAAACGTAAAAAAACGTGAAAAAAAAGTAAGAGGAAGAGAAGGGAAAAAAAGGTGGAAATGGGTTTAAAAGTGATTTCGGCGGAGAAATATATATATATATATATATATATATATATATATATATATATATATATGCGCACACACACACATAGATATAAACGTATTCTCCGTTGAGATATTGCAGCCGCTGCTGTGTCCAGGCCCAGGAGCCTTAGCACTGTGCTGTGATGTCACTCAATACCACTGACATCACTAGGTGTAAACAACATCTCTCCTTTGCTGTGTATGTGACTATGGAGCTGTTTGGTGATGTCGTCTATTACGGCCTTCATAGAAGCAACAGGAGATTGTTGCATCCATCTTGAACCCTCAGAACTACAGTGCTATGATGTCACTCACTTCCACAGGCCTTGCAGAGTGTAAACAACAACAACCCAGCTTTGTTGTGTATGTAACCAAAGGGATTTGTGATGTCACCTAGAACCTTCACAGCAGCGACAGCTTTATGAGGAGCATCAGCACTGCTCTGCCTGAGCAGAACCATCACCGCCATAGGTTGTCAAATAACCCGGATTTAACCCACACAGGTAAGTCCAATGGGGTGCAGGCATGTCCTCTATGCTTACAGCTTCCCGTGGGTGTTGGTTTGATACCGTTTGGGGACAGCCAAGGAGGCATCTGCAGGCAACAAAGGTAGGTGTGTGCTTGTGTGTGTGTTTCCTATGCAGATCCTAAGCCCAGTGTCACATGCAAGTAGGAGGAGTAAGAAGGGTTCCTGGCAAATCCGGGTTATGGATTGCATTTAAAAAGGCCCCGTGGGAGTGCAATGGGCCCCTGTCTTGCTGCTTAGCAATAATGGTATGGGTTTAGGTTCTGCTGTGTGTACTGGTGGTTGACTGCCCCCCAGCCCAGAGTGTGCATGGAAAATTGTCTGGCAGCCTCCCTGACAGCAAGCAGTGATAGTGCCCATGAAGGGGACCTTGTTGGGCCCGCCCCTTTCACGGTTATCGCTTCTCGGCCTTTTGGCTAAGATCAAGTGTAGTATCTGTTCTTATCAGTTTAATATCTGATACGTCCCCTATCTGGGGACCATATATTAAATGGATTTTTGAGAACGGGGGCCGATTTCGAAGCTTGCTTCCGTCGCCCTATGCATTGACCCGATATGGCAGTATCTTCGGGTACAGTGCACCACCCCCTTACAGGGTTAAAAAGAAAGATTCCTACTTTCATTGCTACCTGCTTGCTGGCTAGCCAGCTAGCCAGCCCTGTGGGCCTTGCTGCTGCTGCAGCCAAAAAACAAAAGGTGGTGCTGCTGCTGCTTCTGCTGCTTCTGCTTCTGCTTGTGTCTGGCCCCTGTTGGAGCGTCCAGGCACAGGACTTCTGCTGCTGCTGACTAAATGGCCTCCTTAATTGGATCATTTGAGTAGCCAGCACACCTGTGCAGGTAGGGCATGACATGATAGGCAGCTGCCTTGATAGCGGGTGGGTGCTGAATGTTCCTAATTGACAAAATAAGATTAATGCTTATGAAGAAATATAAAATCTCATCCCTTCCCCAATATCGCGCCACACCCCTACCCCTTAATTCCCTGGTTGAACGTGATGGACATATGTCTTTTTTCGACCGTACTAACTATGTAACTATGTAACATAACATGGGGGGGGGGGGGGGGTCTCCTGGCTGTTCACACAGGTGTGTCATTGCTGTACATTGACCATGCATTGCTTCTGTGGTATTGCAAAGGCAAAGACAAATGCTTCCAGCCATCCATTGCACTAATGGATTGGTCATCAGCTGGCTGTCTATGTCCCGCATCAATATAGACCAAAGTACAGAGGGTTAGGCTATGCTATTGTGCACCTACCTGATGCATCAGAAGGTGCGAGGCCCTTGCTAAATTCTGTGCACAGACTTTGAGATCTATGCTTTAGACTGTATCTAAACCTGCTCCAACATGGACTGACATTCTGGCCTACTTTCAGCCGATGCGACTTGTCTGTCGCTGAACAGTCGCTTTTTATGTATTCAGCACCTATGTATAATGTTGTAAAAATGCTCTAGAAGCTAAAGTCGCAGAAATGTCACACATATTTGGCCTGCAACTTTCTGTGCGACAAATTCAGACAGGAAAAATCAGTATAAATCCTTAGAAAATTATCCCCCAGTGTCTCCATCTGCTGGCGGTATTGAATAAGCATTGCTGCACTGATGGGGTATGCATTAGACGAAAAAAAAGAAGAAAAAGAAGAATAATACGCCCAGAAAAGAGGCGAAAAGGAGAAAAACGTAAAAAAACGTGAAAAAAAAGTAAGAGGAAGAGAAGGGAAAAAAAGGTGGAAATGGGTTTAAAAGTGATTTCGGCGGAGAAATATATATATATATATATATATATATATATATATATATATATATATATATGCGCACACACACACATAGATATAAACGTATTCTCCGTTGAGATATTGCAGCCGCTGCTGTGTCCAGGCCCAGGAGCCTTAGCACTGTGCTGTGATGTCACTCAATACCACTGACATCACTAGGTGTAAACAACATCTCTCCTTTGCTGTGTATGTGACTATGGAGCTGTTTGGTGATGTCGTCTATTACGGCCTTCATAGAAGCAACAGGAGATTGTTGCATCCATCTTGAACCCTCAGAACTACAGTGCTATGATGTCACTCACTTCCACAGGCCTTGCAGAGTGTAAACAACAACAACCCAGCTTTGTTGTGTATGTAACCAAAGGGATTTGTGATGTCACCTAGAACCTTCACAGCAGCGACAGCTTTATGAGGAGCATCAGCACTGCTCTGCCTGAGCAGAACCATCACCGCCATAGGTTGTCAAATAACCCGGATTTAACCCACACAGGTAAGTCCAATGGGGTGCAGGCATGTCCTCTATGCTTACAGCTTCCCGTGGGTGTTGGTTTGATACCGTTTGGGGACAGCCAAGGAGGCATCTGCAGGCAACAAAGGTAGGTGTGTGCTTGTGTGTGTGTTTCCTATGCAGATCCTAAGCCCAGTGTCACATGCAAGTAGGAGGAGTAAGAAGGGTTCCTGGCAAATCCGGGTTATGGATTGCATTTAAAAAGGCCCCGTGGGAGTGCAATGGGCCCCTGTCTTGCTGCTTAGCAATAATGGTATGGGTTTAGGTTCTGCTGTGTGTACTGGTGGTTGACTGCCCCCCAGCCCAGAGTGTGCATGGAAAATTGTCTGGCAGCCTCCCTGACAGCAAGCAGTGATAGTGCCCATGAAGGGGACCTTGTTGGGCCCGCCCCTTTCACGGTTATCGCTTCTCGGCCTTTTGGCTAAGATCACGTGTGGATTTCTGTGCGTGGTTTGGGTTGAAAGGAGTGGTGATCGGGGCCCTCTTTACGGGGGGCCCTGGATTGTTGCTGAGCTGCGATCGTGGGTTTTACCTGCAAAAATGAGCGAGAAGGCGCGTGGACTTGAGGACACGGTGCGGATCTACGTTCCTGGCGAGCACCGGGGGACGATCGGACTTGACCAAATCGTTTTGGAGATTCTTCGCAAGCTTGATTACCTACAGGTATGGAATGTATTGGCTATACAGGATTTTCCTAGACAAGGAATTTATGATATTACTTTTTGTGGTTCTGAGATTTGCCAGAGAGTCTATATGGATCTTGAAGAAATGAAAAGGAAAAGTGAGCCTGCTATAATGAAGAAGATTAAAGTGGAACCGTTATTTATGAATACAACAAAGGTAGTAATTGTCCACATGTATAATCCTAAGGTTTCTGATGAAATGGTTACAAACTTTTTGTTCCGGTATTGCGAGGAAGTGAAATTTATAGGAAGACTTAAGAACAAGTTTGGGTACTTTAATTGTAAGAGAAAGTTTATTGTAAAATTTAAAAAAGATGAAGGAATGCAAGATGGAAGGAAGAGCATACCACAGGTGTTTTCTATCGGAGGAGAGAGAGGTTTCTGCTTTTATGAAGGCCAGTTGCAATATTGTAGAAAGTGCCATGCCTATGGCCATGTGCAGGATTATTGCCCTGAGAAAGGAGAATGTTGCAGAAATTGTGGGAAAACTGGTCATGAAGCAAGTATCTGTACAGAGAAGAAGACATGTGATATCTGTGGAAGTGAGGAACATTTGGCAAGAGGCTGTGATATGTGGTATAAAAAGAAGAGAAGTTATGCTGATGCAGCTGGGAATAGAGGAGAACAAAGAGAAAAAGGGGGAGGGAGGTTTGTTCCTGGAGTTGGTGAGAGTGTGAGTGTGAGTGTTAATGTGGCACAGGTGGCTGAGGAAAGTTCTGTGATAGTGGAGCACATTAGCACTCAGGAGAGGTCAGGGGAGGAGGGTGTTTCCACTGCTGTGACTGGTGAGGAGACAGGTGTGGGAGGTGAATTTACCTTGGTGAAAAAGAAAAAAGCAAAAAAAGTGAAAGTGGTGGAGAAAATTGAGACAGTGTATGGTGATGTTCTTTCTAGTGAAGAGGCTATGGATGATATTGAATGTCCAAACCCAATTGTGGGGGAGGAGGAGGGAATGGAAGTTGTTGGGTCATCTCAGAGATCTCTAACACCTGGTCAGAGAGTTTCTCGCAGTAAGGAAGAAGAGGAGGAGGAAGATGAGGATGTGCAGGTTGTGAATAAAAGGTGTAAGACAGGGAGCTGGTCTGAGGATCAGGAAGCCCTTGTTCTTGGTAGTGATTATGAAATAGACAGGGACTCTAACATAGGGTCGCCTGATTGTTTTGCAAGTTTACATAGGAAAGTTGAAGGCCAAAATGTTAATTTCTAAGTTAAGATGGATTTTAAAGCATTTGGTTTTCTTTTCCTAGTTATTATGACTTTGGTTGTAACAACTATTAATGTAAGAAGTATTGAGTCTGAAATTAGGAGAGCTGCAATTTTTGATATTCTTGAGAATGTTAGAAGTGATGTGATATGTTTACAGGAGTGTGCAATAAAGTCAGCACCTTATGCAAATGAGTGGAAGTGTGGGCAGTCCTTCTGGTCCACATGTGCAGAAAACAAAAATGAAGGTGTGGGAATTTTATTGCGAAACAGGGACATTAAAGTTTTAAATTGCCAAATTTTAGTACCTGGTCGTTGTATGGTTTTAATTTTTGAGGTTTTGGGCCAGAGGATGAGAATTTTTAATGTGTATGCTCCAGCAGAAAAACAAGCACGTTTGTCTTTTTTAGAGTCCCTTAAGTTTTTTATCCCTGGTCGTGAAGATACTATTATTGTTGGCGATTTTAACTGCATTAGATCCGTCAATGATCGTGAGAGCTCTGCTGAGGTTAGAACTGATATTACTTCCAATGTTTTAAATCAAATTATTCAAGACTTGCATTTTACTGATGTTGGACTGATGGTTAGCACTGATGAAAGATATACGTACATATCAGATAGTGGCCGCTGTAAATCCCGGATCGATTACATCCTGGTCTCTGATGGGATTAAGGTGGTCCGGTGCAATCAAATGATGTCAACTTTCTCAGACCACAAGATGGTGTCGGCTGAGATAAGTGTCACAGAGTCCCTTCATTTTGGGAGGGGGCTCTGGAAATTAAATGTAAGTCTATTGGAAGATGAGGAAGTAATGGCTGGTTTTAATCATGTGTTTTTATCCTGTGTTTCTAAACAACCTGATTTTAGTAATGTCTTAGTGTGGTGGGAATGGGCTAAAGGAGAGTTTTCTAATTTCTTTAAGATGTTTTGCATAAAGAGAGCACAAGAGAAGAGGAGGAGTGATGAAAGGCTTGTATCCCGGTTAGAGACTCTCTATAAGTTTAAACGTGTTGGTGTGGAGGTGGAGGATGAGATTGTTAAGGTGAAGGGGGAGATGAAAAAAAGGTTGTTGGAAAAGGGAAGGAATATTGTATATAAGTCTAAAGTGCAGCACCTAGAAGAAAATGAGCAGTGTACACGGTATTTCTTTAAAAAATGTTTTAATGCTAAAGGTGTTTTTAAATCTGTTTTTACCCCTACGGGGGAAGTTTTTGGAGAGGAGATGGTGAAGGAGATTGGCAGATTTTATGAGACACTCTTTAGTAATAAGAGCAGAGCCAGTGAGACGGAGATGAATGATTATTGTAATATTTTGGAGAATAATGTTCCTGTTGAAAAAGTAGATTTTTTAATTGATGATGTTAGTGAAGGGGAGATCAAGCAGGCCCTGGATAAGATGGCCAAAGGGAAGACACCAGGCTGTGATGGTCTCCCCGCTGAGTTTTATTCCGCGTTCTGGAATATTTTAAGTAAAGAGTTTACACGGGTGGTGCAATATGTTTTTAACTCAGGTGTTTTAGCTGAATCTATGAAGAAAGGGGTCATAACATTAATTCATAAAAAAGGTGATGGCAGAGATCTTAAAAATTGGAGACCTATAACTTTATTAAATTGTGACTACAAGATAATTGCTAAGATTGTGGCTAATAGACTGAGTGATGTAGTGGACCACCTTGTGGGAGAATACCAAGTTTGTGCAGTACCGAAAAGAAAAATAACAGATAATTTATTGCTTTTAAGAGACTCTATTTATTACAGTAACTTTAACAAGAATGCACTGTTTGTTGAGTCCATAGATTTCGAAAAGGCTTATGATAAGGTTGCACATGATTTTATGTTCATTGCTTTGAAACACTTAGGTATTCCAGAAAAGTTATTATCTGTTATTATGAGTTTTTATCATGGGGTGACAAGTCAGATTTTAGTAAATGGGCATGTGGGGCCTGCTTTTAATGTCTTGTCTGGAGTCAGACAGGGATGCCCACTCTCCCCAATTCTGTTTATATGCGTTATAGAGGGCCTGTTGAAGAATGTGCAGAAAGATAAATGTGTGAGTGGTGTTTTTATTCCAGGTAGTGATGGTAGTAAGTTAAAGGTTTTAAGTTATATGGACGATGTGGTTTTTACTTGTACATCCCAAGCAGATCTCAACAGAGTAAATTTGCATGTGAGGATTTTTTGTTGTGTGGCTGGGATGAATGTGAACTGGGGGAAGTGCCAATTATGCAGTTTTGGGAACCAAGAGAATATAGTAGTGGATGGTGTTATGGAAAAAGAAGACATTGAAGTGCTAGGAGTGATATTTGATAAAGACCTCAAAGGAAAGAAAAGTTATGAGACTTTGGACAGTAAAATTGAGAAGAAGCTATCCTTCTGGAGGTTAAGGAACTTGTCACTTAAAGGGAAAGTTCTTATCATTAAGTCTGTAATCCTACCGCTTCTCTTGTATACGGCTATGGTGCTTCCTCCAGGGAAGTTATGGACTAGGAGAGTCACAAGGAAGCTTTTTGTGTTCTTCTGGGGGTCTAAGATGGAGAAAATGAGAAGAGAAGAAGTGATGAAGAGTATGAATTTGGGCGGATATAACTTTCCAAACATTGATCTGTTTTTAAAGGTGCACTATTTTCTTTTAATTTTTAAATTGATACAGTGCAATAATAGGGCGGCAGACATGAGTAAATACCTTGCAGGATGGTTGTTTTCCAAATGGGGCTGGTGTGAGAGGGATTTGAGGAGACCCATAGCACATGTGATACCTACCTTCTATGTGCTCCTCAGGTCTTTCAATGATCAATTTGGTTTGAGCTCTTTAGGTGAACCTGATAAAAAGAAAATAGAACAAGAAATAAGGAAAAATGAGAGATTATATGAAGTACCATTCTGCACTAATGCTCAGTCTGTGAAGATTTGGAAGTTTTTTAAAGTTATTGGACTATCAAACAGACAAAAAGACGTTAGTTGGATGTCCTTTCATGGCTGCCTCCCAACCCGATCTTTTTTAAATGGAAGAGGTTTGAGAATAAGTGACAGATGCCCAAGAGAGGGTTGTGGAGGTAGAGAAGACTTAGTGCACCTTTATTGGGACTGTTTTTATGCAAAAGAATTTTTTATGTTTTTAAAGAAGTTTTTAATCCAACTCACTGGATATAACAGTTTTTCTTTTGAGAAAGTTTTTATTGGTCAAGATCTTAGTAAAAAGGAAGATACACGTACTAATTGGATTCTTTTTTCTGTTTTTAAAGAGGTTTTATGGGACTCACGCAATTTGCTTGTTTTTAAAAATGTTGTTATTTCTCCGAGGGAATTGAAAAGATTGTTTTTAGGAAGGATTTTTACTATTTTTCTACTGGACAAAAAGAGAATTGGTGAAGAAGAAGCGGAGAAAATCTGGATGCATACACGATGGAAAAATTTATAAGAAGTACGTAAAGGAGAAAGCTGTAAGTTTTTGACCAATTTCTGTGATTGTTTTTGACATGTTTTTTTGTTTTGTTGTTTGGTCACTTTTTCTTGGCACTCGGTTCCCTTAGTTAGTTTTTTCCGTATGATGTTTTTTCAGATATTGTTTTAAGTGACGAGTCTTGGTAGGTGACCTGATGATCGTCCAAACAATAGTCTGTAACTGAGGAAAAAAAAAAAAAAAAAAAAAAAAAAAAAAAAAAAAAAAAAAAACACCTGTGCAGGTAGGGCATGACATGATAGGCAGCTGCCTTGATAGCGGGTGGGTGCTGAATGTTCCTAATTGACAAAATAAGATTAATGCTTATGAAGAAATATAAAATCTCATCCCTTCCCCAATATCGCGCCACACCCCTACCCCTTAATTCCCTGGTTGAACGTGATGGACATATGTCTTTTTTCGACCGTACTAACTATGTAACTATGTAACATAACATGGGGGGGGGGGGGGGGTCTCCTGGCTGTTCACACAGGTGTGTCATTGCTGTACATTGACCATGCATTGCTTCTGTGGTATTGCAAAGGCAAAGACAAATGCTTCCAGCCATCCATTGCACTAATGGATTGGTCATCAGCTGGCTGTCTATGTCCCGCATCAATATAGACCAAAGTACAGAGGGTTAGGCTATGCTATTGTGCACCTACCTGATGCATCAGAAGGTGCGAGGCCCTTGCTAAATTCTGTGCACAGACTTTGAGATCTATGCTTTAGACTGTATCTAAACCTGCTCCAACATGGACTGACATTCTGGCCTACTTTCAGCCGATGCGACTTGTCTGTCGCTGAACAGTCGCTTTTTATGTATTCAGCACCTATGTATAATGTTGTAAAAATGCTCTAGAAGCTAAAGTCGCAGAAATGTCACACATATTTGGCCTGCAACTTTCTGTGCGACAAATTCAGACAGGAAAAATCAGTATAAATCCTTAGAAAATTATCCCCCAGTGTCTCCATCTGCTGGCGGTATTGAATAAGCATTGCTGCACTGATGGGGTATGCATTAGACGAAAAAAAAGAAGAAAAAGAAGAATAATACGCCCAGAAAAGAGGCGAAAAGGAGAAAAACGTAAAAAAACGTGAAAAAAAAGTAAGAGGAAGAGAAGGGAAAAAAAGGTGGAAATGGGTTTAAAAGTGATTTCGGCGGAGAAATATATATATATATATATATATATATATATATATATATATATATGCGCACACACACACATAGATATAAACGTATTCTCCGTTGAGATATTGCAGCCGCTGCTGTGTCCAGGCCCAGGAGCCTTAGCACTGTGCTGTGATGTCACTCAATACCACTGACATCACTAGGTGTAAACAACATCTCTCCTTTGCTGTGTATGTGACTATGGAGCTGTTTGGTGATGTCGTCTATTACGGCCTTCATAGAAGCAACAGGAGATTGTTGCATCCATCTTGAACCCTCAGAACTACAGTGCTATGATGTCACTCACTTCCACAGGCCTTGCAGAGTGTAAACAACAACAACCCAGCTTTGTTGTGTATGTAACCAAAGGGATTTGTGATGTCACCTAGAACCTTCACAGCAGCGACAGCTTTATGAGGAGCATCAGCACTGCTCTGCCTGAGCAGAACCATCACCGCCATTGGTTGTCAAATAACCCGGATTTAACCCACACAGGTAAGTCCAATGGGGTGCAGGCATGTCCTCTATGCTTACAGCTTCCCGTGGGTGTTGGTTTGATACCGTTTGGGGACAGCCAAGGAGGCATCTGCAGGCAACAAAGGTAGGTGTGTGCTTGTGTGTGTGTTTCCTATGCAGATCCTAAGCCCAGTGTCACATGCAAGTAGGAGGAGTAAGAAGGGTTCCTGGCAAATCCGGGTTATGGATTGCATTTAAAAAGGCCCCGTGGGAGTGCAATGGGCCCCTGTCTTGCTGCTTAGCAATAATGGTATGGGTTTAGGTTCTGCTGTGTGTACTGGTGGTTGACTGCCCCCCAGCCCAGAGTGTGCATGGAAAATTGTCTGGCAGCCTCCCTGACAGCAAGCAGTGATAGTGCCCATGAAGGGGACCTTGTTGGGCCCGCCCCTTTCACGGTTATCGCTTCTCGGCCTTTTGGCTAAGATCAAGTGTAGTATCTGTTCTTATCAGTTTAATATCTGATACGTCCCCTATCTGGGGACCATATATTAAATGGATTTTTGAGAACGGGGGCCGATTTCGAAGCTTGCTTCCGTCGCCCTATGCATTGACCCGATATGGCAGTATCTTCGGGTACAGTGCACCACCCCCTTACAGGGTTAAAAAGAAAGATTCCTACTTTCATTGCTACCTGCTTGCTGGCTAGCCAGCTAGCCAGCCCTGTGGGCCTTGCTGCTGCTGCAGCCAAAAAACAAAAGGTGGTGCTGCTGCTGCTTCTGCTGCTTCTGCTTCTGCTTGTGTCTGGCCCCTGTTGGAGCGTCCAGGCACAGGACTTCTGCTGCTGCTGACTAAATGGCCTCCTTAATTGGATCATTTGAGTAGCCAGCACACCTGTGCAGGTAGGGCATGACATGATAGGCAGCTGCCTTGATAGCGGGTGGGTGCTGAATGTTCCTAATTGACAAAATAAGATTAATGCTTATGAAGAAATATAAAATCTCATCCCTTCCCCAATATCGCGCCACACCCCTACCTCTTAATTCCCTGGTTGAACGTGATGGACATATGTCTTTTTTCGACCGTACTAACTATGTAACTATGTAACATAACATGGGGGGGGGGGGGGGGGGTCTCCTGGCTGTTCACACAGGTGTGTCATTGCTGTACATTGACCATGCATTGCTTCTGTGGTATTGCAAAGGCAAAGACAAATGCTTCCAGCCATCCATTGCACTAATGGATTGGTCATCAGCTGGCTGTCTATGTCCCGCATCAATATAGACCAAAGTACAGAGGGTTAGGCTATGCTATTGTGCACCTACCTGATGCATCAGAAGGTGCGAGGCCCTTGCTAAATTCTGTGCACAGACTTTGAGATCTATGCTTTAGACTGTATCTAAACCTGCTCCAACATGGACTGACATTCTGGCCTACTTTCAGCCGATGCGACTTGTCTGTCGCTGAACAGTCGCTTTTTATGTATTCAGCACCTATGTATAATGTTGTAAAAATGCTCTAGAAGCTAAAGTCGCAGAAATGTCACACATATTTGGCCTGCAACTTTCTGTGCGACAAATTCAGACAGGAAAAATCAGTATAAATCCTTAGAAAATTATCCCCCAGTGTCTCCATCTGCTGGCGGTATTGAATAAGCATTGCTGCACTGATGGGGTATGCATTAGACGAAAAAAAAGAAGAAAAAGAAGAATAATACGCCCAGAAAAGAGGCGAAAAGGAGAAAAACGTAAAAAAACGTGAAAAAAAAGTAAGAGGAAGAGAAGGGAAAAAAAGGTGGAAATGGGTTTAAAAGTGATTTCGGCGGAGAAATATATATATATATATATATATATATATATATATATATATATATATGCGCACACACACACATAGATATAAACGTATTCTCCGTTGAGATATTGCAGCCGCTGCTGTGTCCAGGCCCAGGAGCCTTAGCACTGTGCTGTGATGTCACTCAATACCACTGACATCACTAGGTGTAAACAACATCTCTCCTTTGCTGTGTATGTGACTATGGAGCTGTTTGGTGATGTCGTCTATTACGGCCTTCATAGAAGCAACAGGAGATTGTTGCATCCATCTTGAACCCTCAGAACTACAGTGCTATGATGTCACTCACTTCCACAGGCCTTGCAGAGTGTAAACAACAACAACCCAGCTTTGTTGTGTATGTAACCAAAGGGATTTGTGATGTCACCTAGAACCTTCACAGCAGCGACAGCTTTATGAGGAGCATCAGCACTGCTCTGCCTGAGCAGAACCATCACCGCCATAGGTTGTCAAATAACCCGGATTTAACCCACACAGGTAAGTCCAATGGGGTGCAGGCATGTCCTCTATGCTTACAGCTTCCCGTGGGTGTTGGTTTGATACCGTTTGGGGACAGCCAAGGAGGCATCTGCAGGCAACAAAGGTAGGTGTGTGCTTGTGTGTGTGTTTCCTATGCAGATCCTAAGCCCAGTGTCACATGCAAGTAGGAGGAGTAAGAAGGGTTCCTGGCAAATCCGGGTTATGGATTGCATTTAAAAAGGCCCCGTGGGAGTGCAATGGGCCCCTGTCTTGCTGCTTAGCAATAATGGTATGGGTTTAGGTTCTGCTGTGTGTACTGGTGGTTGACTGCCCCCCAGCCCAGAGTGTGCATGGAAAATTGTCTGGCAGCCTCCCTGACAGCAAGCAGTGATAGTGCCCATGAAGGGGACCTTGTTGGGCCCGCCCCTTTCACGGTTATCGCTTCTCGGCCTTTTGGCTAAGATCAAGTGTAGTATCTGTTCTTATCAGTTTAATATCTGATACGTCCCCTATCTGGGGACCATATATTAAATGGATTTTTGAGAACGGGGGCCGATTTCGAAGCTTGCTTCCGTCGCCCTATGCATTGACCCGATATGGCAGTATCTTCGGGTACAGTGCACCACCCCCTTACAGGGTTAAAAAGAAAGATTCCTACTTTCATTGCTACCTGCTTGCTGGCTAGCCAGCTAGCCAGCCCTGTGGGCCTTGCTGCTGCTGCAGCCAAAAAACAAAAGGTGGTGCTGCTGCTGCTTCTGCTGCTTCTGCTTCTGCTTGTGTCTGGCCCCTGTTGGAGCGTCCAGGCACAGGACTTCTGCTGCTGCTGACTAAATGGCCTCCTTAATTGGATCATTTGAGTAGCCAGCACACCTGTGCAGGTAGGGCATGACATGATAGGCAGCTGCCTTGATAGCGGGTGGGTGCTGAATGTTCCTAATTGACAAAATAAGATTAATGCTTATGAAGAAATATAAAATCTCATCCCTTCCCCAATATCGCGCCACACCCCTACCCCTTAATTCCCTGGTTGAACGTGATGGACATATGTCTTTTTTCGACCGTACTAACTATGTAACTATGTAACATAACATGGGGGGGGGGGGGGGGGGTCTCCTGGCTGTTCACACAGGTGTGTCATTGCTGTACATTGACCATGCATTGCTTCTGTGGTATTGCAAAGGCAAAGACAAATGCTTCCAGCCATCCATTGCACTAATGGATTGGTCATCAGCTGGCTGTCTATGTCCCGCATCAATATAGACCAAAGTACAGAGGGTTAGGCTATGCTATTGTGCACCTACCTGATGCATCAGAAGGTGCGAGGCCCTTGCTAAATTCTGTGCACAGACTTTGAGATCTATGCTTTAGACTGTATCTAAACCTGCTCCAACATGGACTGACATTCTGGCCTACTTTCAGCCGATGCGACTTGTCTGTCGCTGAACAGTCGCTTTTTATGTATTCAGCACCTATGTATAATGTTGTAAAAATGCTCTAGAAGCTAAAGTCGCAGAAATGTCACACATATTTGGCCTGCAACTTTCTGTGCGACAAATTCAGACAGGAAAAATCAGTATAAATCCTTAGAAAATTATCCCCCAGTGTCTCCATCTGCTGGCGGTATTGAATAAGCATTGCTGCACTGATGGGGTATGCATTAGACGAAAAAAAAGAAGAAAAAGAAGAATAATACGCCCAGAAAAGAGGCGAAAAGGAGAAAAACGTAAAAAAACGTGAAAAAAAAGTAAGAGGAAGAGAAGGGAAAAAAAGGTGGAAATGGGTTTAAAAGTGATTTCGGCGGAGAAATATATATATATATATATATATATATATATATATATATATATATATGCGCACACACACACATAGATATAAACGTATTCTCCGTTGAGATATTGCAGCCGCTGCTGTGTCCAGGCCCAGGAGCCTTAGCACTGTGCTGTGATGTCACTCAATACCACTGACATCACTAGGTGTAAACAACATCTCTCCTTTGCTGTGTATGTGACTATGGAGCTGTTTGGTGATGTCGTCTATTACGGCCTTCATAGAAGCAACAGGAGATTGTTGCATCCATCTTGAACCCTCAGAACTACAGTGCTATGATGTCACTCACTTCCACAGGCCTTGCAGAGTGTAAACAACAACAACCCAGCTTTGTTGTGTATGTAACCAAAGGGATTTGTGATGTCACCTAGAACCTTCACAGCAGCGACAGCTTTATGAGGAGCATCAGCACTGCTCTGCCTGAGCAGAACCATCACCGCCATAGGTTGTCAAATAACCCGGATTTAACCCACACAGGTAAGTCCAATGGGGTGCAGGCATGTCCTCTATGCTTACAGCTTCCCGTGGGTGTTGGTTTGATACCGTTTGGGGACAGCCAAGGAGGCATCTGCAGGCAACAAAGGTAGGTGTGTGCTTGTGTGTGTGTTTCCTATGCAGATCCTAAGCCCAGTGTCACATGCAAGTAGGAGGAGTAAGAAGGGTTCCTGGCAAATCCGGGTTATGGATTGCATTTAAAAAGGCCCCGTGGGAGTGCAATGGGCCCCTGTCTTGCTGCTTAGCAATAATGGTATGGGTTTAGGTTCTGCTGTGTGTACTGGTGGTTGACTGCCCCCCAGCCCAGAGTGTGCATGGAAAATTGTCTGGCAGCCTCCCTGACAGCAAGCAGTGATAGTGCCCATGAAGGGGACCTTGTTGGGCCCGCCCCTTTCACGGTTATCGCTACTCGGCCTTTTGGCTAAGATCAAGTGTAGTATCTGTTCTTATCAGTTTAATATCTGATACGTCCCCTATCTGGGGACCATATATTAAATGGATTTTTGAGAACGGGGGCCGATTTCGAAGCTTGCTTCCGTCGCCCTATGCATTGACCCGATATGGCAGTATCTTCGGGTACAGTGCACCACCCCCTTACAGGGTTAAAAAGAAAGATTCCTACTTTCATTGCTACCTGCTTGCTGGCTAGCCAGCTAGCCAGCCCTGTGGGCCTTGCTGCTGCTGCAGCCAAAAAACAAAAGGTGGTGCTGCTGCTGCTTCTGCTGCTTCTGCTTCTGCTTGTGTCTGGCCCCTGTTGGAGCATCCAGGCACAGGACTTCTGCTGCTGCTGACTAAATGGCCTCCTTAATTGGATCATTTGAGTAGCCAGCACACCTGTGCAGGTAGGGCATGACATGATAGGCAGCTGCCTTGATAGCGGGTGGGTGCTGAATGTTCCTAATTGACAAAATAAGATTAATGCTTATGAAGAAATATAAAATCTCATCCCTTCCCCAATATCGCGCCACACCCCTACCCCTTAATTCCCTGGTTGAACGTGATGGACATATGTCTTTTTTCGACCGTACTAACTATGTAACTATGTAACATAACATGGGGGGGGGGGGGGGGGTCTCCTGGCTGTTCACACAGGTGTGTCATTGCTGTACATTGACCATGCATTGCTTCTGTGGTATTGCAAAGGCAAAGACAAATGCTTCCAGCCATCCATTGCACTAATGGATTGGTCATCAGCTGGCTGTCTATGTCCCGCATCAATATAGACCAAAGTACAGAGGGTTAGGCTATGCTATTGTGCACCTACCTGATGCATCAGAAGGTGCGAGGCCCTTGCTAAATTCTGTGCACAGACTTTGAGATCTATGCTTTAGACTGTATCTAAACCTGCTCCAACATGGACTGACATTCTGGCCTACTTTCAGCCGATGCGACTTGTCTGTCGCTGAACAGTCGCTTTTTATGTATTCAGCACCTATGTATAATGTTGTAAAAATGCTCTAGAAGCTAAAGTCGCAGAAATGTCACACATATTTGGCCTGCAACTTTCTGTGCGACAAATTCAGACAGGAAAAATCAGTATAAATCCTTAGAAAATTATCCCCCAGTGTCTCCATCTGCTGGCGGTATTGAATAAGCATTGCTGCACTGATGGGGTATGCATTAGACGAAAAAAAAGAAGAAAAAGAAGAATAATACGCCCAGAAAAGAGGCGAAAAGGAGAAAAACGTAAAAAAACGTGAAAAAAAAGTAAGAGGAAGAGAAGGGAAAAAAAGGTGGAAATGGGTTTAAAAGTGATTTCGGCGGAGAATATATATATATATATATATATATATATATATATATATATATATATATATATATATATATATGCGCACACACACACATAGATATAAACGTATTCTCCGTTGTGATATTGCAGCCGCTGCTGTGTCCAGGCCCAGGAGCCTTAGCACTGTGCTGTGATGTCACTCAATACCACTGACATCACTAGGTGTAAACAACATCTCTCCTTTGCTGTGTATGTGACTATGGAGCTGTTTGGTGATGTCGTCAATTACGGCCTTCATAGAAGCAACAGGAGATTGTTGCATCCATCTTGAACCCTCAGAACTACAGTGCTATGATGTCACTCACTTCCACAGGCCTTGCAGAGTGTAAACAACAACAACCCAGCTTTATTGTGTATGTAACCAAAGGGATTTGTGATGTCACCTAGAACCTTCACAGCAGCGACAGCTTTATGAGGAGCATCAGCACTGCTCTGCCTGAGCAGAACCATCACCGCCATAGGTTGTCAAATAACCCGGATTTAACCCACACAGGTAAGTCCAATGGGGTGCAGGCATGTCCTCTATGCTTACAGCTTCCCGTGGGTGTTGGTTTGATACCGTTTGGGGACAGCCAAGGAGGCATCTGCAGGCAACAAAGGTAGGTGTGTGCTTGTGTGTGTGTTTCCTATGCAGATCCTAAGCCCAGTGTCACATGCAAGTAGGAGGAGTAAGAAGGGTTCCTGGCAAATCCGGGTTATGGATTGCATTTAAAAAGGCCCCGTGGGAGTGCAATGGGCCCCTGTCTTGCTGCTTAGCAATAATGGTATGGGTTTAGGTTCTGCTGTGTGTACTGGTGGTTGACTGCCCCCCAGCCCAGAGTGTGCATGGAAAATTGTCTGGCAGCCTCCCTGACAGCAAGCAGTGATAGTGCCCATGAAGGGGACCTTGTTGGGCCCGCCCCTTTCACGGTTATCGCTTCTCGGCCTTTTGGCTAAGATCAAGTGTAGTATCTGTTCTTATCAGTTTAATATCTGATACGTCCCCTATCTGGGGACCATATATTAAATGGATTTTTGAGAACGGGGGCCGATTTCGAAGCTTGCTTCCGTCGCCCTATGCATTGACCCGATATGGCAGTATCTTCGGGTACAGTGCACCACCCCCTTACAGGGTTAAAAAGAAAGATTCCTACTTTCATTGCTACCTGCTTGCTGGCTAGCCAGCTAGCCAGCCCTGTGGGCCTTGCTGCTGCTGCAGCCAAAAAACAAAAGGTGGTGCTGCTGCTGCTTCTGCTGCTTCTGCTTCTGCTTGTGTCTGGCCCCTGTTGGAGCGTCCAGGCACAGGACTTCTGCTGCTGCTGACTAAATGGCCTCCTTAATTGGATCATTTGAGTAGCCAGCACACCTGTGCAGGTAGGGCATGACATGATAGGCAGCTGCCTTGATAGCGGGTGGGTGCTGAATGTTCCTAATTGACAAAATAAGATTAATGCTTATGAAGAAATATAAAATCTCATCCCTTCCCCAATATCGCGCCACACCCCTACCCCTTAATTCCCTGGTTGAACGTGATGGACATATGTCTTTTTTCGACCGTACTAACTATGTAACTATGTAACATAACATGGGGGGGGGGGGGGTCTCCTGGCTGTTCACACAGGTGTGTCATTGCTGTACATTGACCATGCATTGCTTCTGTGGTATTGCAAAGGCAAAGACAAATGCTTCCAGCCATCCATTGCACTAATGGATTGGTCATCAGCTGGCTGTCTATGTCCCGCATCAATATAGACCAAAGTACAGAGGGTTAGGCTATGCTATTGTGCACCTACCTGATGCATCAGAAGGTGCGAGGCCCTTGCTAAATTCTGTGCACAGACTTTGAGATCTATGCTTTAGACTGTATCTAAACCTGCTCCAACATGGACTGACATTCTGGCCTACTTTCAGCCGATGCGACTTGTCTGTCGCTGAACAGTCGCTTTTTATGTATTCAGCACCTATGTATAATGTTGTAAAAATGCTCTAGAAGCTAAAGTCGCAGAAATGTCACACATATTTGGCCTGCAACTTTCTGTGCGACAAATTCAGACAGGAAAAATCAGTATAAATCCTTAGAAAATTATCCCCCAGTGTCTCCATCTGCTGGCGGTATTGAATAAGCATTGCTGCACTGATGGGGTATGCATTAGACGAAAAAAAAGAAGAAAAAGAAGAATAATACGCCCAGAAAAGAGGCGAAAAGGAGAAAAACGTAAAAAAACGTGAAAAAAAAGTAAGAGGAAGAGAAGGGAAAAAAAGGTGGAAATGGGTTTAAAAGTGATTTCGGCGGAGAAATATATATATATATATATATATATATATATATATATATATATATATATATATATGCGCACACACACACATAGATATAAACGTATTCTCCGTTGAGATATTGCAGCCGCTGCTGTGTCCAGGCCCAGGAGCCTTAGCACTGTGCTGTGATGTCACTCAATACCACTGACATCACTAGGTGTAAACAACATCTCTCCTTTGCTGTGTATGTGACTATGGAGCTGTTTGGTGATGTCGTCTATTACGGCCTTCATAGAAGCAACAGGAGATTGTTGCATCCATCTTGAACCCTCAGAACTACAGTGCTATGATGTCACTCACTTCCACAGGCCTTGCAGAGTGTAAACAACAACAACCCAGCTTTGTTGTGTATGTAACCAAAGGGATTTGTGATGTCACCTAGAACCTTCACAGCAGCGACAGCTTTATGAGGAGCATCAGCACTGCTCTGCCTGAGCAGAACCATCACCGCCATAGGTTGTCAAATAACCCGGATTTAACCCACACAGGTAAGTCCAATGGGGTGCAGGCATGTCCTCTATGCTTACAGCTTCCCGTGGGTGTTGGTTTGATACCGTTTGGGGACAGCCAAGGAGGCATCTGCAGGCAACAAAGGTAGGTGTGTGCTTGTGTGTGTGTTTCCTATGCAGATCCTAAGCCCAGTGTCACATGCAAGTAGGAGGAGTAAGAAGGGTTCCTGGCAAATCCGGGTTATGGATTGCATTTAAAAAGGCCCCGTGGGAGTGCAATGGGCCCCTGTCTTGCTGCTTAGCAATAATGGTATGGGTTTAGGTTCTGCTGTGTGTACTGGTGGTTGACTGCCCCCCAGCCCAGAGTGTGCATGGAAAATTGTCTGGCAGCCTCCCTGACAGCAAGCAGTGATAGTGCCCATGAAGGGGACCTTGTTGGGCCCGCCCCTTTCACGGTTATCGCTTCTCGGCCTTTTGGCTAAGATCAAGTGTAGTATCTGTTCTTATCAGTTTAATATCTGATACGTCCCCTATCTGGGGACCATATATTAAATGGATTTTTGAGAACGGGGGCCGATTTCGAAGCTTGCTTCCGTCGCCCTATGCATTGACCCGATATGGCAGTATCTTCGGGTACAGTGCACCACCCCCTTACAGGGTTAAAAAGAAAGATTCCTACTTTCATTGCTACCTGCTTGCTGGCTAGCCAGCTAGCCAGCCCTGTGGGCCTTGCTGCTGCTGCAGCCAAAAAACAAAAGGTGGTGCTGCTGCTGCTTCTGCTGCTGCTGCTTCTGCTGCTTCTGCTTCTGCTTGTGTCTGGCCCCTGTTGGAGCGTCCAGGCACAGGACTTCTGCTGCTGCTGACTAAATGGCCTCCTTAATTGGATCATTTGAGTAGCCAGCACACCTGTGCAGGTAGGGCATGACATGATAGGCAGCTGCCTTGATAGCGGGTGGGTGCTGAATGTTCCTAATTGACAAAATAAGATTAATGCTTATGAAGAAATATAAAATCTCATCCCTTCCCCAATATCGCGCCACACCCCTACCCCTTAATTCCCTGGTTGAACGTGATGGACATATGTCTTTTTTCGACCGTACTAACTATGTAACTATGTAACATAACATGGGGGGGGGGGGGGGGGGTCTCCTGGCTGTTCACACAGGTGTGTCATTGCTGTACATTGACCATGCATTGCTTCTGTGGTATTGCAAAGGCAAAGACAAATGCTTCCAGCCATCCATTGCACTAATGGATTGGTCATCAGCTGGCTGTCTATGTCCCGCATCAATATAGACCAAAGTACAGAGGGTTAGGCTATGCTATTGTGCACCTACCTGATGCATCAGAAGGTGCGAGGCCCTTGCTAAATTCTGTGCACAGACTTTGAGATCTATGCTTTAGACTGTATCTAAACCTGCTCCAACATGGACTGACATTCTGGCCTACTTTCAGCCGATGCGACTTGTCTGTCGCTGAACAGTCGCTTTTTATGTATTCAGCACCTATGTATAATGTTGTAAAAATGCTCTAGAAGCTAAAGTCGCAGAAATGTCACACATATTTGGCCTGCAACTTTCTGTGCGACAAATTCAGACAGGAAAAATCAGTATAAATCCTTAGAAAATTATCCCCCAGTGTCTCCATCTGCTGGCGGTATTGAATAAGCATTGCTGCACTGATGGGGTATGCATTAGACGAAAAAAAAGAAGAAAAAGAAGAATAATACGCCCAGAAAAGAGGCGAAAAGGAGAAAAACGTAAAAAAACGTGAAAAAAAAGTAAGAGGAAGAGAAGGGAAAAAAAGGTGGAAATGGGTTTAAAAGTGATTTCGGCGGAGAAATATATATATGCGCACACACACACATAGATATAAACGTATTCTCCGTTGAGATATTGCAGCCGCTGCTGTGTCCAGGCCCAGGAGCCTTAGCACTGTGCTGTGATGTCACTCAATACCACTGACATCACTAGGTGTAAACAACATCTCTCCTTTGCTGTGTATGTGACTATGGAGCTGTTTGGTGATGTCGTCTATTACGGCCTTCATAGAAGCAACAGGAGATTGTTGCATCCATCTTGAACCCTCAGAACTACAGTGCTATGATGTCACTCACTTCCACAGGCCTTGCAGAGTGTAAACAACAACAACCCAGCTTTGTTGTGTATGTAACCAAAGGGATTTGTGATGTCACCTAGAACCTTCACAGCAGCGACAGCTTTATGAGGAGCATCAGCACTGCTCTGCCTGAGCAGAACCATCACCGCCATAGGTTGTCAAATAACCCGGATTTAACCCACACAGGTAAGTCCAATGGGGTGCAGGCATGTCCTCTATGCTTACAGCTTCCCGTGGGTGTTGGTTTGATACCGTTTGGGGACAGCCAAGGAGGCATCTGCAGGCAACAAAGGTAGGTGTGTGCTTGTGTGTGTGTTTCCTATGCAGATCCTAAGCCCAGTGTCACATGCAAGTAGGAGGAGTAAGAAGGGTTCCTGGCAAATCCGGGTTATGGATTGCATTTAAAAAGGCCCCGTGGGAGTGCAATGGGCCCCTGTCTTGCTGCTTAGCAATAATGGTATGGGTTTAGGTTCTGCTGTGTGTACTGGTGGTTGACTGCCCCCCAGCCCAGAGTGTGCATGGAAAATTGTCTGGCAGCCTCCCTGACAGCAAGCAGTGATAGTGCCCATGAAGGGGACCTTGTTGGGCCCGCCCCTTTCACGGTTATCGCTTCTCGGCCTTTTGGCTAAGATCAAGTGTAGTATCTGTTCTTATCAGTTTAATATCTGATACGTCCCCTATCTGGGGACCATATATTAAATGGATTTTTGAGAACGGGGGCCGATTTCGAAGCTTGCTTCCGTCGCCCTATGCATTGACCCGATATGGCAGTATCTTCGGGTACAGTGCACCACCCCCTTACAGGGTTAAAAAGAAAGATTCCTACTTTCATTGCTACCTGCTTGCTGGCTAGCCAGCTAGCCAGCCCTGTGGGCCTTGCTGCTGCTGCAGCCAAAAAACAAAAGGTGGTGCTGCTGCTGCTTCTGCTGCTTCTGCTTGTGTCTGGCCCCTGTTGGAGCGTCCAGGCACAGGACTTCTGCTGCTGCTGACTAAATGGCCTCCTTAATTGGATCATTTGAGTAGCCAGCACACCTGTGCAGGTAGGGCATGACATGATAGGCAGCTGCCTTGATAGCGGGTGGGTGCTGAATGTTCCTAATTGACAAAATAAGATTAATGCTTATGAAGAAATATAAAATCTCATCCCTTCCCCAATATCGCGCCACACCCCTACCCCTTAATTCCCTGGTTGAACGTGATGGACATATGTCTTTTTTCGACCGTACTAACTATGTAACTATGTAACATAACATGGGGGGGGGGGGGGGGGGGTCTCCTGGCTGTTCACACAGGTGTGTCATTGCTGTACATTGACCATGCATTGCTTCTGTGGTATTGCAAAGGCAAAGACAAATGCTTCCAGCCATCCATTGCACTAATGGATTGGTCATCAGCTGGCTGTCTATGTCCCGCATCAATATAGACCAAAGTACAGAGGGTTAGGCTATGCTATTGTGCACCTACCTGATGCATCAGAAGGTGCGAGGCCCTTGCTAAATTCTGTGCACAGACTTTGAGATCTATGCTTTAGACTGTATCTAAACCTGCTCCAACATGGACTGACATTCTGGCCTACTTTCAGCCGATGCGACTTGTCTGTCGCTGAACAGTCGCTTTTTATGTATTCAGCACCTATGTATAATGTTGTAAAAATGCTCTAGAAGCTAAAGTCGCAGAAATGTCACACATATTTGGCCTGCAACTTTCTGTGCGACAAATTCAGACAGGAAAAATCAGTATAAATCCTTAGAAAATTATCCCCCAGTGTCTCCATCTGCTGGCGGTATTGAATAAGCATTGCTGCACTGATGGGGTATGCATTAGACGAAAAAAAAGAAGAAAAAGAAGAATAATACGCCCAGAAAAGAGGCGAAAAGGAGAAAAACGTAAAAAAACGTGAAAAAAAAGTAAGAGGAAGAGAAGGGAAAAAAAGGTGGAAATGGGTTTAAAAGTGATTTCGGCGGAGAAATATATATATATATATATATATATATATATATGCGCACACACACACATAGATATAAACGTATTCTCCGTTGAGATATTGCAGCCGCTGCTGTGTCCAGGCCCAGGAGCCTTAGCACTGTGCTGTGATGTCACTCAATACCACTGACATCACTAGGTGTAAACAACATCTCTCCTTTGCTGTGTATGTGACTATGGAGCTGTTTGGTGATGTCGTCTATTACGGCCTTCATAGAAGCAACAGGAGATTGTTGCATCCATCTTGAACCCTCAGAACTACAGTGCTATGATGTCACTCACTTCCACAGGCCTTGCAGAGTGTAAACAACAACAACCCAGCTTTGTTGTGTATGTAACCAAAGGGATTTGTGATGTCACCTAGAACCTTCACAGCAGCGACAGCTTTATGAGGAGCATCAGCACTGCTCTGCCTGAGCAGAACCATCACCGCCATAGGTTGTCAAATAACCCGGATTTAACCCACACAGGTAAGTCCAATGGGGTGCAGGCATGTCCTCTATGCTTACAGCTTCCCGTGGGTGTTGGTTTGATACCGTTTGGGGACAGCCAAGGAGGCATCTGCAGGCAACAAAGGTAGGTGTGTGCTTGTGTGTGTGTTTCCTATGCAGATCCTAAGCCCAGTGTCACATGCAAGTAGGAGGAGTAAGAAGGGTTCCTGGCAAATCCGGGTTATGGATTGCATTTAAAAAGGCCCCGTGGGAGTGCAATGGGCCCCTCTCTTGATGATTAGCAATAATGGTATGGGTTTAGGTTCTGCTGTGTGTACTGGTGGTTGACTGCCCCCCAGCCCAGAGTGTGCATGGAAAATTGTCTGGCAGCCTCCCTGACAGCAAGCAGTGATAGTGCCCATGAAGGGGACCTTGTTTGGCCCGCCCCTTTCACGGTTATCGCTTCTCGGCCTTTTGGCTAAGATCAAGTGTAGTATCTGTTCTTATCAGTTTTCATGCTGGTGGGGATGGGTGCTGCATGGAGGATGCAGGTGTACCAGGGCTTTCCGGGGCTGGTTCTGAGGAATCAGCTCGACGGCTGCCCCGATGTGACCTGTTCCCTCCGGGTCTCGCCATGAGGCTGAGAGGGTCTAGAGCCGAGGTACTTTGTGCCTCGGGGAGTGGTGACCCCGAGGTGCCGAAACTCACTGGGAGAATAGGCTCACTGAGTTGAAGCACGGGCACCATAATCTCTTCACCTTGTGGCACTCACCTCTTGATTCCCGGCCTTCTGGCTAGGATCAGAGAAATTTTTATAGATCCGGCCGGATGTCCGGGCAGTATATCTGCACACATTCACTTATTTATTTCTTTTTTTGTCTCACTGTGTCACTTTTTGCGTGTTGTGTGTTCACAGGATTTGTCAGGATGCGGTAGCCCTTCTGGGTGTCCCTCCTGGCGGTCTAGGGGAGGTGTGTGTGGCCATTAGGTTCCGCACCTCCCTGCAAACACCCCGGGTACTCCTGCTTTGGCAGGGTACCTACCGTAATTGGCTCTGCGGGCAGATACCTTGGCTAACGCCAAGGGGGATGCCGGGAGCATTTGTGGTCCCCTAGTAGCTTCGGCGAAAAGGGACATCGAACCTGGAACCTCGCAGGTACCTTTTGGTCCGGAGGCGAAGGGTAAGGTTTGTTGGGGGGCCTCTCTCCTATCGGAGAAGGGCTTGCGATAGACCGCATCCTTTGTGCACGTTTTTTTTTAGTGTAACACGTTTGCACTTTTTCTTGCACTTTGGGTGAATCGAAAGCACGTTCCTCGGCTTTAGATAAAAAAAAAAAAATCTGTTCTTATCAGTTTAATATCTGATACGTCCCCTATCTGGGGACCATATATTAAATGGATTTTTGAGAACGGGGGCCGATTTCGAAGCTTGCTTCCGTCGCCCTATGCATTGACCCGATATGGCAGTATCTTCGGGTACAGTGCACCACCCCCTTACAGGGTTAAAAAGAAAGATTCCTACTTTCATTGCTACCTGCTTGCTGGCTAGCCAGCTAGCCAGCCCTGTGGGCCTTGCTGCTGCTGCAGCCAAAAAACAAAAGGTGGTGCTGCTGCTGCTTCTGCTGCTTCTGCTTGTGTCTGGCCCCTGTTGGAGCGTCCAGGCACAGGACTTCTGCTGCTGCTGACTAAATGGCCTCCTTAATTGGATCATTTGAGTAGCCAGCACACCTGTGCAGGTAGGGCATGACATGATAGGCAGCTGCCTTGATAGCGGGTGGGTGCTGAATGTTCCTAATTGACAAAATAAGATTAATGCTTATGAAGAAATATAAAATCTCATCCCTTCCCCAATATCGCGCCACACCCCTACCCCTTAATTCCCTGGTTGAACGTGATGGACATATGTCTTTTTTCGACCGTACTAACTATGTAACTATGTAACATAACATGGGGGGGGGGGGGGTCTCCTGGCTGTTCACACAGGTGTGTCATTGCTGTACATTGACCATGCATTGCTTCTGTGGTATTGCAAAGGCAAAGACAAATGCTTCCAGCCATCCATTGCACTAATGGATTGGTCATCAGCTGGCTGTCTATGTCCCGCATCAATATAGACCAAAGTACAGAGGGTTAGGCTATGCTATTGTGCACCTACCTGATGCATCAGAAGGTGCGAGGCCCTTGCTAAATTCTGTGCACAGACTTTGAGATCTATGCTTTAGACTGTATCTAAACCTGCTCCAACATGGACTGACATTCTGGCCTACTTTCAGCCGATGCGACTTGTCTGTCGCTGAACAGTCGCTTTTTATGTATTCAGCACCTATGTATAATGTTGTAAAAATGCTCTAGAAGCTAAAGTCGCAGAAATGTCACACATATTTGGCCTGCAACTTTCTGTGCGACAAATTCAGACAGGAAAAATCAGTATAAATCCTTAGAAAATTATCCCCCAGTGTCTCCATCTGCTGGCGGTATTGAATAAGCATTGCTGCACTGATGGGGTATGCATTAGACGAAAAAAAAGAAGAAAAAGAAGAATAATACGCCCAGAAAAGAGGCGAAAAGGAGAAAAACGTAAAAAAACGTGAAAAAAAAGTAAGAGGAAGAGAAGGGAAAAAAAGGTGGAAATGGGTTTAAAAGTGATTTCGGCGGAGAAATATATATATATATATATATATATATATATATATATATATATATATATATATATATATGCGCACACACACACATAGATATAAACGTATTCTCCGTTGAGATATTGCAGCCGCTGCTGTGTCCAGGCCCAGGAGCCTTAGCACTGTGCTGTGATGTCACTCAATACCACTGACATCACTAGGTGTAAACAACATCTCTCCTTTGCTGTGTATGTGACTATGGAGCTGTTTGGTGATGTCGTCTATTACGGCCTTCATAGAAGCAACAGGAGATTGTTGCATCCATCTTGAACCCTCAGAACTACAGTGCTATGATGTCACTCACTTCCACAGGCCTTGCAGAGTGTAAACAACAACAACCCAGCTTTGTTGTGTATGTAACCAAAGGGATTTGTGATGTCACCTAGAACCTTCACAGCAGCGACAGCTTTATGAGGAGCATCAGCACTGCTCTGCCTGAGCAGAACCATCACCGCCATAGGTTGTCAAATAACCCGGATTTAACCCACACAGGTAAGTCCAATGGGGTGCAGGCATGTCCTCTATGCTTACAGCTTCCCGTGGGTGTTGGTTTGATACCGTTTGGGGACAGCCAAGGAGGCATCTGCAGGCAACAAAGGTAGGTGTGTGCTTGTGTGTGTGTTTCCTATGCAGATCCTAAGCCCAGTGTCACATGCAAGTAGGAGGAGTAAGAAGGGTTCCTGGCAAATCCGGGTTATGGATTGCATTTAAAAAGGCCCCGTGGGAGTGCAATGGGCCCCTGTCTTGCTGCTTAGCAATAATGGTATGGGTTTAGGTTCTGCTGTGTGTACTGGTGGTTGACTGCCCCCCAGCCCAGAGTGTGCATGGAAAATTGTCTGGCAGCCTCCCTGACAGCAAGCAGTGATAGTGCCCATGAAGGGGACCTTGTTGGGCCCGCCCCTTTCACGGTTATCGCTTCTCGGCCTTTTGGCTAAGATCAAGTGTAGTATCTGTTCTTATCAGTTTAATATCTGATACGTCCCCTATCTGGGGACCATATATTAAATGGATTTTTGAGAACGTGGGCCGATTTCGAAGCTTGCTTCCGTCGCCCTATGCATTGACCCGATATGGCAGTATCTTCGGGTACAGTGCACCACCCCCTTACAGGGTTAAAAAGAAAGATTCCTACTTTCATTGCTACCTGCTTGCTGGCTAGCCAGCTAGCCAGCCCTGTGGGCCTTGCTGCTGCTGCAGCCAAAAAACAAAAGGTGGTGCTGCTGCTGCTTCTGCTGCTTCTGCTTCTGCTTGTGTCTGGCCCCTGTTGGAGCGTCCAGGCACAGGACTTCTGCTGCTGCTGACTAAATGGCCTCCTTAATTGGATCATTTGAGTAGCCAGCACACCTGTGCAGGTAGGGCATGACATGATAGGCAGCTGCCTTGATAGCGGGTGGGTGCTGAATGTTCCTAATTGACAAAATAAGATTAATGCTTATGAAGAAATATAAAATCTCATCCCTTCCCCAATATCGCGCCACACCCCTACCCCTTAATTCCCTGGTTGAACGTGATGGACATATGTCTTTTTTCGACCCTACTAACTATGTAACTATGTAACATAACATGGGGGGGGGGGGGGGTCTCCTGGCTGTTCACACAGGTGTGTCATTGCTGTACATTGACCATGCATTGCTTCTGTGGTATTGCAAAGGCAAAGACAAATGCTTCCAGCCATCCATTGCACTAATGGATTGGTCATCAGCTGGCTGTCTATGTCCCGCATCAATATAGACCAAAGTACAGAGGGTTAGGCTATGCTATTGTGCACCTACCTGATGCATCAGAAGGTGCGAGGCCCTTGCTAAATTCTGTGCACAGACTTTGAGATCTATGCTTTAGACTGTATCTAAACCTGCTCCAACATGGACTGACATTCTGGCCTACTTTCAGCCGATGCGACTTGTCTGTCGCTGAACAGTCGCTTTTTATGTATTCAGCACCTATGTATAATGTTGTAAAAATGCTCTAGAAGCTAAAGTCGCAGAAATGTCACACATATTTGGCCTGCAACTTTCTGTGCGACAAATTCAGACAGGAAAAATCAGTATAAATCCTTAGAAAATTATCCCCCAGTGTCTCCATCTGCTGGCGGTATTGAATAAGCATTGCTGCACTGATGGGGTATGCATTAGACGAAAAAAAAGAAGAAAAAGAAGAATAATACGCCCAGAAAAGAGGCGAAAAGGAGAAAAACGTAAAAAAACGTGAAAAAAAAGTAAGAGGAAGAGAAGGGAAAAAAAGGTGGAAATGGGTTTAAAAGTGATTTCGGCGGAGAAATATATATATATATATATATATATATATATATATATATATATGCGCACACACACACATAGATATAAACGTATTCTCCGTTGAGATATTGCAGCCGCTGCTGTGTCCAGGCCCAGGAGCCTTAGCACTGTGCTGTGATGTCACTCAATACCACTGACATCACTAGGTGTAAACAACATCTCTCCTTTGCTGTGTATGTGACTATGGAGCTGTTTGGTGATGTCGTCTATTACGGCCTTCATAGAAGCAACAGGAGATTGTTGCATCCATCTTGAACCCTCAGAACTACAGTGCTATGATGTCACTCACTTCCACAGGCCTTGCAGAGTGTAAACAACAACAACCCAGCTTTGTTGTGTATGTAACCAAAGGGATTTGTGATGTCACCTAGAACCTTCACAGCAGCGACAGCTTTATGAGGAGCATCAGCACTGCTCTGCCTGAGCAGAACCATCACCGCCATAGGTTGTCAAATAACCCGGATTTAACCCACACAGGTAAGTCCAATGGGGTGCAGGCATGTCCTCTATGCTTACAGCTTCCCGTGGGTGTTGGTTTGATACCGTTTGGGGACAGCCAAGGAGGCATCTGCAGGCAACAAAGGTAGGTGTGTGCTTGTGTGTGTGTTTCCTATGCAGATCCTAAGCCCAGTGTCACATGCAAGTAGGAGGAGTAAGAAGGGTTCCTGGCAAATCCGGGTTATGGATTGCATTTAAAAAGGCCCCGTGGGAGTGCAATGGGCCCCTGTCTTGCTGCTTAGCAATAATGGTATGGGTTTAGGTTCTGCTGTGTGTACTGGTGGTTGACTGCCCCCCAGCCCAGAGTGTGCATGGAAAATTGTCTGGCAGCCTCCCTGACAGCAAGCAGTGATAGTGCCCATGAAGGGGACCTTGTTGGGCCCGCCCCTTTCACGGTTATCGCTTCTCGGCCTTTTGGCTAAGATCAAGTGTAGTATCTGTTCTTATCAGTTTTCATGCTGGTGGGGATGGGTGCTGCATGGAGGATGCAGGTGTACCAGGGCTTTCCGGGGCTGGTTCTGAGGAATCAGCTCGACGGCTGCCCCGATGTGACCTGTTCCCTCCGGGTCTCGCCATGAGGCTGAGAGGGTCTAGAGCCGAGGTACTTTTGTGCCTCGGGGAGTGGTGACCCTGAGGTGCCGAAACTCACTGGGAGAATAGACTCACTGGGTTGAAGCACGGGCACCATAATCTCTTCACCTTGTGGCACTCACCTCTTGATTCCCGGCCTTCTGGCTAGGATCAGAGAAATTTTTATAGATCCGGCCGGATGTCCGGGCAGTATATCTGCACACATTCACTTATTTATTTCTTTTTTGTCTCACTGTGTCACTTTTTGCGTGTTGTGTGTTCACAGGATTTGTCAGGATGCGGTAGCCCTTCTGGGTGTCCCTCCTGGCGGTCTAGGGGAGGTGTGTGTGGCCATTAGGTTCCGCACCTCCCTGCAAACACCCCGGGTACTCCTGCTTTGGCAGGGTACCTACCGTAATCGGCTCTGCGGGCAGATACCTTGGCTAACGCCAAGGGGGATGCCGGGAGCATTTGTGGTCCCCTAGTAGCTTCGGCGAAAAGGGACATCGAACCTGGAACCTCGCAGGTACCTTTTGGTCCGGAGGCGAAGGGTAAGGTTTGTTGGGGGGCCTCTCTCCTATCGGAGAAGGGCTTGCGATAGACCGCATCCTTTGTGCACGTTTTTTTAGTGTAACACGTTTGCACTTTTTCTTGCACTTTGGGTGAATCGAAAGCACGTTCCTCGGCTTTAGATAAAAAAAAAAAAAAAAAAAAAATCTGTTCTTATCAGTTTAATATCTGATACGTCCCCTATCTGGGGACCATATATTAAATGGATTTTTGAGAACGGGGGCCGATTTCGAAGCTTGCTTCCGTCGCCCTATGCATTGACCCGATATGGCAGTATCTTCGGGTACAGTGCACCACCCCCTTACAGGGTTAAAAAGAAAGATTCCTACTTTCATTGCTACCTGCTTGCTGGCTAGCCAGCTAGCCAGCCCTGTGGGCCTTGCTGCTGCTGCAGCCAAAAAACAAAAGGTGGTGCTGCTGCTGCTTCTGCTGCTTCTGCTTCTGCTTGTGTCTGGCCCCTGTTGGAGCGTCCAGGCACAGGACTTCTGCTGCTGCTGACTAAATGGCCTCCTTAATTGGATCATTTGAGTAGCCAGCACACCTGTGCAGGTAGGGCATGACATGATAGGCAGCTGCCTTGATAGCGGGTGGGTGCTGAATGTTCCTAATTGACAAAATAAGATTAATGCTTATGAAGAAATATAAAATCTCATCCCTTCCCCAATATCGCGCCACACCCCTACCCCTTAATTCCCTGGTTGAACGTGATGGACATATGTCTTTTTTCGACCGTACTAACTATGTAACTATGTAACATAACATGGGGGGGGTCTCCTGGCTGTTCACACAGGTGTGTCATTGCTGTACATTGACCATGCATTGCTTCTGTGGTATTGCAAAGGCAAAGACAAATGCTTCCAGCCATCCATTGCACTAATGGATTGGTCATCAGCTGGCTGTCTATGTCCCGCATCAATATAGACCAAAGTACAGAGGGTTAGGCTATGCTATTGTGCACCTACCTGATGCATCAGAAGGTGCGAGGCCCTTGCTAAATTCTGTGCACAGACTTTGAGATCTATGCTTTAGACTGTATCTAAACCTGCTCCAACATGGACTGACATTCTGGCCTACTTTCAGCCGATGCGACTTGTCTGTCGCTGAACAGTCGCTTTTTATGTATTCAGCACCTATGTATAATGTTGTAAAAATGCTCTAGAAGCTAAAGTCGCAGAAATGTCACACATATTTGGCCTGCAACTTTCTGTGCGACAAATTCAGACAGGAAAAATCAGTATAAATCCTTAGAAAATTATCCCCCAGTGTCTCCATCTGCTGGCGGTATTGAATAAGCATTGCTGCACTGATGGGGTATGCATTAGACGAAAAAAAAGAAGAAAAAGAAGAATAATACGCCCAGAAAAGAGGCGAAAAGGAGAAAAACGTAAAAAAACGTGAAAAAAAAGTAAGAGGAAGAGAAGGGAAAAAAAGGTGGAAATGGGTTTAAAAGTGATTTCGGCGGAGAAATATATATATATATATATATATATATATATATATATGCGCACACACACACACATAGATATAAACGTATTCTCCGTTGAGATATTGCAGCCGCTGCTGTGTCCAGGCCCAGGAGCCTTAGCACTGTGCTGTGATGTCACTCAATACCACTGACATCACTAGGTGTAAACAACATCTCTCCTTTGCTGTGTATGTGACTATGGAGCTGTTTGGTGATGTCGTCTATTACGGCCTTCATAGAAGCAACAGGAGATTGTTGCATCCATCTTGAACCCTCAGAACTACAGTGCTATGATGTCACTCACTTCCACAGGCCTTGCAGAGTGTAAACAACAACAACCCAGCTTTGTTGTGTATGTAACCAAAGGGATTTGTGATGTCACCTAGAACCTTCACAGCAGCGACAGCTTTATGAGGAGCATCAGCACTGCTCTGCCTGAGCAGAACCATCACCGCCATAGGTTGTCAAATAACCCGGATTTAACCCACACAGGTAAGTCCAATGGGGTGCAGGCATGTCCTCTATGCTTACAGCTTCCCGTGGGTGTTGGTTTGATACCGTTTGGGGACAGCCAAGGAGGCATCTGCAGGCAACAAAGGTAGGTGTGTGCTTGTGTGTGTGTTTCCTATGCAGATCCTAAGCCCAGTGTCACATGCAAGTAGGAGGAGTAAGAAGGGTTCCTGGCAAATCCGGGTTATGGATTGCATTTAAAAAGGCCCCGTGGGAGTGCAATGGGCCCCTGTCTTGCTGCTTAGCAATAATGGTATGGGTTTAGGTTCTGCTGTGTGTACTGGTGGTTGACTGCCCCCCAGCCCAGAGTGTGCATGGAAAATTGTCTGGCAGCCTCCCTGACAGCAAGCAGTGATAGTGCCCATGAAGGGGACCTTGTTGGGCCCGCCCCTTTCACGGTTACCGCTTCTCGGCCTTTTGGCTTCGATCCCGTGCGGTTTACCGGGCGGGTTAGGAGTTGAAGGGGGTGGTGATCGGGGCCCTCTTTGCGGGGGGCCCTGGGTTATTTCGGAGTTGCGATAGTGGGTTTCATCACCTGCAAAAATGAGTGGAGGAGAGAGGATTCGCGGAATGGAAGACACGGTCAGGATTTTCGTCCCAACGGAACATCGGGGAACGGTTGGCCTGGACCAGATTGTGCTGGAGATTCTACGCAGGCTCCAGTACCTAAAGGTAACAGATGTATTTGCAATGCAAGATTTCCCTAGACAGGGTATTTATGATGTTACATTTGTTAATTCCGAGATTTGTCAGAGGGTCTACAAGGACCTGGAAGGAATGAAGAGAAAGAATGAGCCGGATATTATGAGGAAAGTTAAAGTAGAGCCTTTGTTTCTGAGTACAGAGAAAGTGGTCATCGTACATATGTACAATCCCAAAGTTACAGACTCAATGGTAACAAATTTTCTTTATCGTTATTGTGAAGAAGTGAAGTTTTTTGGAAAACTAAAGAACAGACATGGTTTTTTTAACTGTAAAAGGAAATATGTTGTGAAGTTCAAGAAGGATGAGTCTATGGAGGAGGGAATTAAGAGTATTCCTCAAGTTTTTTCCATTGGAGGAGAGCGTGGTTTTTGTTTTTATGAGGGGCAGCTTCAGTTTTGCCGCAAATGTCAAGCATATGGCCACGTGCAGGACGCATGTCCTGTGAAGGGTGTTGTTTGTAGGAACTGTGGCAAGACTGGGCATGAAACAAGTTTTTGCGTTGAGGAAAAGACTTGTGATATTTGTGGGAGTAATTCCCATTTGGCAAGAGGATGTCACTTATGGTACAAGAGAAGGAGTTATGCTGATGCGGCTGGAAGTAAAGGTGGACAGAGCAATGAACAGGGAATGGGAAGGAGGTCTTTTTCAGAAGCCACAGGTGTGGATGGAGGTGTGGATGGAGGTGTGGATGGAGGTGAAAAATCTAATGTGGAGGGGGAATGTGAAGTCGGGAGGAGCGCAGGTGGTACGATTGTTAAAAATGTTGTTGCTCAGGTGGATGTGATTAAAGAGGCTTTTGTGGAGACAAGTGTGGTGGTTGAACAGGAGTATAAGAAAGTGGTCTCCACAAGTGAAGTAACATGTGCAAAGGGGGTGGAGGTCAAGAAGATTGAAACTGTGTATGGAGATGTGTTTCCTTGTGGAAGCATGAGTGGTGATGTGGAATGTCCAGACCCTGTTGTGGGGGAGGAGGAGGGAATGGAATTCCAAGAAAATGTGCAGTCATCTGAGAAGTCCCTTACACCTGCTCAGAGATTTGTCAGCAGTGATGAGGAGGATGAGGTGGGGGTGGAAAGTAAAAGAAGTAAAAAAGGAAGTTGGACTGGGGATCAAGAGGACCCAGTGGTTGGAAGAGGAGTTGAAATGGACAGGGACTCTGATCCAGGGTCGCCTGATTGTTATGAAAATGTTTTAAGGAAAGTTGAGAGTCAGAGCAGTAATTTTTAACTATGATGGATATTAAAGTTTTGATTTTATTCATTTTAGTTATTATGACTCTTATCTTAACAACCCTTAATGTCAGGAGTATTGGATCAGAAGTAAGAAGAGCTGCTATTTTTGAGGTGTTGGAGAATGTGAGAGCTGATATAATATGTTTACAGGAGTGTGCAATTAAATCAGCACCTTATGCTGATGAGTGGAGGATGGGACAATCTTTTTGGTCAACTAGTACGGATAACAAAAATGAAGGAGTTGGTTTTTTAATCAAAAATAACAATATCAAAGTTTTAAATTGCCAGATTTTAATACCAGGCCGTTGCATGGTTTTAAACTTTGAGTTTTTAGACCAGAGGATTAGAGTTTTTAACGTATATGCCCCAGCAGAGAAGAAAGAGCGGTTGGTTTTTTTAGAGTCCTTGAAGTTTTTTATCCCTGGTCGGGAAAGTACTATAGTGGCTGGTGATTTTAACTGTATCCGTACTGTTAATGACCGTGAGAGTGCTGCTGAAGTCCGAACTGACATTACCTCTAATGCTTTAAATCAATTAGTACAAGACTTACACTATATAGATGCTGGACTGATGATTGACACTGATGATAGATATACATATGTATCGGATAGTGGTCACTGTAAATCCCGAATAGATTATATTTTTGTGTCTGAAGGGATGAAGGTGGCCCGGTGTAATCAGATGATGTCGATTTTCTCAGATCATAAAATTTTATCTGCTGAAATAAGCATCTCAGAGTCCATTGCCTTTGGTAGGGGACTCTGGAAGTTGAATGTGAGTTTACTTGAAGAAGAGGAGGTAATGGCAGGTTTTAAAAATATATTTTTATCCTGTGCTGCTAAACAAGACTGTTTTAAAAATATTTTAGACTGGTGGGATTGGGCTAAAGTGAACTTTGCTGGTTATTTTAAGTCTGTTTGCATTAAGAGAGCACAGGAGAAGAGGCGGAGAGATGAGACTTTAGTTTCACAGTTGGAGACTCTCTTTAAGTTTAAGAACGCTGGTCTAGAGGTGGATGCTGAAATTTGTGAAATTAAGGAAGAGATGAAGACAAGGTTGAAGGAAAGAGGAAGGAATATTGTTTACAGGGCTAAGGTGCAACATTTGGAGGAGAATGAACAATGTAGTCGATATTTTTTTAAAAAGTGTTTTAAGCCAAAGGGGGTCTTTAAGTCAGTTTTAACCTCAAGTGGTGAGGTGGTTGGTAGGGAGATGGAGGAGGAGGTTTGTAAATTTTATGAAACACTTTTTAGTAATGAAAGTAAAGCTGCTATTAATGAAATGGAAGACTACTGTAACATTTTAGAGGATCAAATTCCAGATGAGGAGAAAGTTTTTTTGGTGGAAGATGTTAGTGAAAATGAAATTAGAATGGCGCTGAATGGAATGGCAAAAGGTAAAACCCCTGGTAGTGACGGCCTTCCAGCTGAGTTTTATGTTGTATTTTGGCCTCTTTTAAAAGATGTTTTTACTCGGGTTGTGCAATATGTTTTTAAGTTTGGGATTTTAGCTGATTCAATGAAGAAGGGAATTATCACACTAATACATAAGAAAGGTGACGAACGTGATATAAAAAATTGGAGACCAATTTCATTGTTAAACAGTGACTATAAAATTATTGCTAAAATTGTTGCAAACAGGCTTAGGAATATTATTGGCCATATGGTAGATAATTACCAAGTATGTGCTGTACCCGGGAGAAGAATTACTGATAATTTATTGATTTTAAGGGATATTATTTATTATTGTAATTTTAATAAGGTGCCTCTTTTTGTCGAGTCAGTGGATTTCGAGAAGGCCTATGATAAAGTCGCACACAAATTTATGTTTACGGCCCTAAAACATATGGGGATCCCAATGAAGTTATTACATGTTATTAAAGGGTTATATAATGGTGTTACTGGACAAGTTTTAATGAATGGCCATGTTGGTCCTGCTTTTAAGATTTTATCAGGGGTTCGGCAGGGTTGCCCACTCTCCCCAATCCTTTTCATCTGTGTAATAGAGGCCTTGTTAAAGAATGTTCAGAAAGACAAATGTGTTAAAGGAGTTTTTATACCTGGCAGTGGTGGGAGTGATCTTAAGGTTTTAAGCTACATGGATGATGTTGTGTTTACATGTACTTCAAAAGCAGATTTGAATAGAGTGAATTTGCATATTCAAATTTTTTGCTGTGTGGCCGGAATGTGTGTAAACTGGGGCAAATGTCATTTGGTGAATTTTGGGAAATGCGAAGATGTGTTGGTGGATGGAGTAGAGATAAAGGAGAATGTGGAAGTTTTAGGGGTCATTTTTGAAAAGAATCTTAAAGGGAGAGAGACTTACAACAAGCTGGACAGTAAAATTGAAAAGAAATTGAATTTTTGGAAATTGAGGAGTTTATCCCTTAAAGGGAAAGTACTTGTTATTAAGACTGTGATTTTACCTTTACTTTTATATACTGCGATGGTTTTTCCACCTGGTAAGCTTTGGATGAGGAAGACAACAAGAAGACTTTTTGTTTTCTTTTGGGGATCCAAAATGGAAAAAATGAAAAGAGAGAAGGTAATGAGTACTGTAAAGAATGGTGGATATGACTTTCCAAATATTGATTTGTTTTTAAAGTTACACTATTTTCTTTTAATTTTCAAGACGATCCAGTGCAATAGTAAAACAGCTGATATGTGTAAATATTTAGCAGGATGGTTGTTTTCTAAGTGGGGCTGGTGTGAGAGGGATCTGAGGAAACCAATGGCGCTGATTATACCTACCTTTTATGTGGTTCTTCGGTCTTTCAATGATCAGTTTAATTTGAGCTCCTTGGGGAAACCTGAAAAGAAGAAAATAGAATATGAGTTGAGAAAGAGTGAAAAATTTAATGAAGTACCATTCTGTAATATTGCACAGTCAGTTAATATTTGGAGCCTTTTTAATTCCTTTGGTTTATCAAATAGACAAAAAGATGTGGTATGGATGTCTTACCATGGTTGCCTCCCAACTCGAGTGTTTTTAAGAGGAAGAGGAATAAGAGTGAGTGAACAGTGTCCAAGAGAGGGTTGTGGAGGTAAAGAAGATATTGTACATTTGTGGTGGGACTGTTTTTATGCCAAGGAAGTTTTTAGGCTTTTAACAAGATTTTTTATTGCACTTATGGGTTTTAATGATTTTACTTTTGAGAAAATTTTTATCGGTCAGGACTTTAACATGAAGAATGATGCACGTGTTACTTGGATAATTTTTTCTGTTTTTAAAGAAGTTTTATGGGACTCCAGGAATTTGCTTGTTTTTAAAAATGTTTCCATTTCTCCAAGTGAATGTAGGAGGTTGTTGCTCGGAAGACTTTTTATTGCATATTTATTAGATAAGAAGAGAATGGGAGAAGACAATGCTGAAAAGATCTGGAAATATACCCAATGGTGGAAACTGTAAGTCTGACCAGTTTATGTTTTGTTTTTTAAATGTTTTTGTTTTCCTTCAGCTTTTACCTTTTGGTTTTAAGTTCTTGACCCTCGGTTCCCTTTTTTTTGTCTTTCCGCATGATGTTTTTTCAGACATTGTTTTAAGTGACGAGTCCTGGTAGGAGACCTGATGATCGTTCAAACAATAGTCTGTAACTGAGGAAAAAAAAAAAAAAAAAAAAAAAAAAAATCTGTTCTTATCAGTTTAATATCTGATACGTCCCCTATCTGGGGACCATATATTAAATGGATTTTTGAGAACGGGGGCCGATTTCGAAGCTTGCTTCCGTCGCCCTATGCATTGACCCGATATGGCAGTATCTTCGGGTACAGTGCACCACCCCCTTACAGGGTTAAAAAGAAAGATTCCTACTTTCATTGCTACCTGCTTGCTGGCTAGCCAGCTAGCCAGCCCTGTGGGCCTTGCTGCTGCTGCAGCCAAAAAACAAAAGGTGGTGCTGCTGCTGCTTCTGCTGCTTCTGCTTCTGCTTGTGTCTGGCCCCTGTTGGAGCGTCCAGGCACAGGACTTCTGCTGCTGCTGACTAAATGGCCTCCTTAATTGGATCATTTGAGTAGCCAGCACACCTGTGCAGGTAGGGCATGACATGATAGGCAGCTGCCTTGATAGCGGGTGGGTGCTGAATGTTCCTAATTGACAAAATAAGATTAATGCTTATGAAGAAATATAAAATCTCATCCCTTCCCCAATATCGCGCCACACCCCTACCCCTTAATTCCCTGGTTGAACGTGATGGACATATGTCTTTTTTCGACCGTACTAACTATGTAACTATGTAACATAACATGGGGGGGGGGGGGGGGGGTCTCCTGGCTGTTCACACAGGTGTGTCATTGCTGTACATTGACCATGCATTGCTTCTGTGGTATTGCAAAGGCAAAGACAAATGCTTCCAGCCATCCATTGCACTAATGGATTGGTCATCAGCTGGCTGTCTATGTCCCGCATCAATATAGACCAAAGTACAGAGGGTTAGGCTATGCTATTGTGCACCTACCTGATGCATCAGAAGGTGCGAGGCCCTTGCTAAATTCTGTGCACAGACTTTGAGATCTATGCTTTAGACTGTATCTAAACCTGCTCCAACATGGACTGACATTCTGGCCTACTTTCAGCCGATGCGACTTGTCTGTCGCTGAACAGTCGCTTTTTATGTATTCAGCACCTATGTATAATGTTGTAAAAATGCTCTAGAAGCTAAAGTCGCAGAAATGTCACACATATTTGGCCTGCAACTTTCTGTGCGACAAATTCAGACAGGAAAAATCAGTATAAATCCTTAGAAAATTATCCCCCAGTGTCTCCATCTGCTGGCGGTATTGAATAAGCATTGCTGCACTGATGGGGTATGCATTAGACGAAAAAAAAGAAGAAAAAGAAGAATAATACGCCCAGAAAAGAGGCGAAAAGGAGAAAAACGTAAAAAAACGTGAAAAAAAAGTAAGAGGAAGAGAAGGGAAAAAAAGGTGGAAATGGGTTTAAAAGTGATTTCGGCGGAGAAATATATATATATATATATATATATATATATATATATATATATATATATGCGCACACACACACATAGATATAAACGTATTCTCCGTTGAGATATTGCAGCCGCTGCTGTGTCCAGGCCCAGGAGCCTTAGCACTGTGCTGTGATGTCACTCAATACCACTGACATCACTAGGTGTAAACAACATCTCTCCTTTGCTGTGTATGTGACTATGGAGCTGTTTGGTGATGTCGTCTATTACGGCCTTCATAGAAGCAACAGGAGATTGTTGCATCCATCTTGAACCCTCAGAACTACAGTGCTATGATGTCACTCACTTCCACAGGCCTTGCAGAGTGTAAACAACAACAACCCAGCTTTGTTGTGTATGTAACCAAAGGGATTTGTGATGTCACCTAGAACCTTCACAGCAGCGACAGCTTTATGAGGAGCATCAGCACTGCTCTGCCTGAGCAGAACCATCACCGCCATAGGTTGTCAAATAACCCGGATTTAACCCACACAGGTAAGTCCAATGGGGTGCAGGCATGTCCTCTATGCTTACAGCTTCCCGTGGGTGTTGGTTTGATACCGTTTGGGGACAGCCAAGGAGGCATCTGCAGGCAACAAAGGTAGGTGTGTGCTTGTGTGTGTGTTTCCTATGCAGATCCTAAGCCCAGTGTCACATGCAAGTAGGAGGAGTAAGAAGGGTTCCTGGCAAATCCGGGTTATGGATTGCATTTAAAAAGGCCCCGTGGGAGTGCAATGGGCCCCTGTCTTGCTGCTTAGCAATAATGGTATGGGTTTAGGTTCTGCTGTGTGTACTGGTGGTTGACTGCCCCCCAGCCCAGAGTGTGCATGGAAAATTGTCTGGCAGCCTCCCTGACAGCAAGCAGTGATAGTGCCCATGAAGGGGACCTTGTTGGGCCCGCCCCTTTCACGGTTATCGCTTCTCGGCCTTTTGGCTAAGATCAAGTGTAGTATCTGTTCTTATCAGTTTAATATCTGATACGTCCCCTATCTGGGGACCATATATTAAATGGATTTTTGAGAACGGGGGCCGATTTCGAAGCTTGCTTCCGTCGCCCTATGCATTGACCCGATATGGCAGTATCTTCGGGTACAGTGCACCACCCCCTTACAGGGTTAAAAAGAAAGATTCCTACTTTCATTGCTACCTGCTTGCTGGCTAGCCAGCTAGCCAGCCCTGTGGGCCTTGCTGCTGCTGCAGCCAAAAAACAAAAGGTGGTGCTGCTGCTGCTTCTGCTGCTTCTGCTTCTGCTTGTGTCTGGCCCCTGTTGGAGCGTCCAGGCACAGGACTTCTGCTGCTGCTGACTAAATGGCCTCCTTAATTGGATCATTTGAGTAGCCAGCACACCTGTGCAGGTAGGGCATGACATGATAGGCAGCTGCCTTGATAGCGGGTGGGTGCTGAATGTTCCTAATTGACAAAATAAGATTAATGCTTATGAAGAAATATAAAATCTCATCCCTTCCCCAATATCGCGCCACACCCCTACCCCTTAATTCCCTGGTTGAACGTGATGGACATATGTCTTTTTTCGACCGTACTAACTATGTAACTATGTAACATAACATGGGGGGGGGGGGGGGGGGGTCTCCTGGCTGTTCACACAGGTGTGTCATTGCTGTACATTGACCATGCATTGCTTCTGTGGTATTGCAAAGGCAAAGACAAATGCTTCCAGCCATCCATTGCACTAATGGATTGGTCATCAGCTGGCTGTCTATGTCCCGCATCAATATAGACCAAAGTACAGAGGGTTAGGCTATGCTATTGTGCACCTACCTGATGCATCAGAAGGTGCGAGGCCCTTGCTAAATTCTGTGCACAGACTTTGAGATCTATGCTTTAGACTGTATCTAAACCTGCTCCAACATGGACTGACATTCTGGCCTACTTTCAGCCGATGCGACTTGTCTGTCGCTGAACAGTCGCTTTTTATGTATTCAGCACCTATGTATAATGTTGTAAAAATGCTCTAGAAGCTAAAGTCGCAGGAATGTCACACATATTTGGCCTGCAACTTTCTGTGCGACAAATTCAGACAGGAAAAATCAGTATAAATCCTTAGAAAATTATCCCCCAGTGTCTCCATCTGCTGGCGGTATTGAATAAGCATTGCTGCACTGATGGGGTATGCATTAGACGAAAAAAAAGAAGAAAAAGAAGAATAATACGCCCAGAAAAGAGGCGAAAAGGAGAAAAACGTAAAAAAACGTGAAAAAAAAGTAAGAGGAAGAGAAGGGAAAAAAAGGTGGAAATGGGTTTAAAAGTGATTTCGGCGGAGAAATATATATATATATATATATATATATATATATATATATATATGCGCACACACACACATAGATATAAACGTATTCTCCGTTGAGATATTGCAGCCGCTGCTGTGTCCAGGCCCAGGAGCCTTAGCACTGTGCTGTGATGTCACTCAATACCACTGACATCACTAGGTGTAAACAACATCTCTCCTTTGCTGTGTATGTGACTATGGAGCTGTTTGGTGATGTCGTCTATTACGGCCTTCATAGAAGCAACAGGAGATTGTTGCATCCATCTTGAACCCTCAGAACTACAGTGCTATGATGTCACTCACTTCCACAGGCCTTGCAGAGTGTAAACAACAACAACCCAGCTTTGTTGTGTATGTAACCAAAGGGATTTGTGATGTCACCTAGAACCTTCACAGCAGCGACAGCTTTATGAGGAGCATCAGCACTGCTCTGCCTGAGCAGAACCATCACCGCCATAGGTTGTCAAATAACCCGGATTTAACCCACACAGGTAAGTCCAATGGGGTGCAGGCATGTCCTCTATGCTTACAGCTTCCCGTGGGTGTTGGTTTGATACCGTTTGGGGACAGCCAAGGAGGCATCTGCAGGCAACAAAGGTAGGTGTGTGCTTGTGTGTGTGTTTCCTATGCAGATCCTAAGCCCAGTGTCACATGCAAGTAGGAGGAGTAAGAAGGGTTCCTGGCAAATCCGGGTTATGGATTGCATTTAAAAAGGCCCCGTGGGAGTGCAATGGGCCCCTGTCTTGCTGCTTAGCAATAATGGTATGGGTTTAGGTTCTGCTGTGTGTACTGGTGGTTGACTGCCCCCCAGCCCAGAGTGTGCATGGAAAATTGTCTGGCAGCCTCCCTGACAGCAAGCAGTGATAGTGCCCATGAAGGGGACCTTGTTGGGCCCGCCCCTTTCACGGTTATCGCTTCTCGGCCTTTTGGCTAAGATCAAGTGTAGTATCTGTTCTTATCAGTTTAATATCTGATACGTCCCCTATCTGGGGACCATATATTAAATGGATTTTTGAGAACGGGGGCCGATTTCGAAGCTTGCTTCCGTCGCCCTATGCATTGACCCGATATGGCAGTATCTTCGGGTACAGTGCACCACCCCCTTACAGGGTTAAAAAGAAAGATTCCTACTTTCATTGCTACCTGCTTGCTGGCTAGCCAGCTAGCCAGCCCTGTGGGCCTTGCTGCTGCTGCAGCCAAAAAACAAAAGGTGGTGCTGCTGCTGCTTCTGCTGCTTCTGCTTCTGCTTGTGTCTGGCCCCTGTTGGAGCGTCCAGGCACAGGACTTCTGCTGCTGCTGACTAAATGGCCTCCTTAATTGGATCATTTGAGTAGCCAGCACACCTGTGCAGGTAGGGCATGACATGATAGGCAGCTGCCTTGATAGCGGGTGGGTGCTGAATGTTCCTAATTGACAAAATAAGATTAATGCTTATGAAGAAATATAAAATCTCATCCCTTCCCCAATATCGCGCCACACCCCTACCCCTTAATTCCCTGGTTGAACGTGATGGACATATGTCTTTTTTCGACCGTACTAACTATGTAACTATGTAACATAACATGGGGGGGGGGGGGGGGGGTCTCCTGGCTGTTCACACAGGTGTGTCATTGCTGTACATTGACCATGCATTGCTTCTGTGGTATTGCAAAGGCAAAGACAAATGCTTCCAGCCATCCATTGCACTAATGGATTGGTCATCAGCTGGCTGTCTATGTCCCGCATCAATATAGACCAAAGTACAGAGGGTTAGGCTATGCTATTGTGCACCTACCTGATGCATCAGAAGGTGCGAGGCCCTTGCTAAATTCTGTGCACAGACTTTGAGATCTATGCTTTAGACTGTATCTAAACCTGCTCCAACATGGACTGACATTCTGGCCTACTTTCAGCCGATGCGACTTGTCTGTCGCTGAACAGTCGCTTTTTATGTATTCAGCACCTATGTATAATGTTGTAAAAATGCTCTAGAAGCTAAAGTCGCAGAAATGTCACACATATTTGGCCTGCAACTTTCTGTGCGACAAATTCAGACAGGAAAAATCAGTATAAATCCTTAGAAAATTATCCCCCAGTGTCTCCATCTGCTGGCGGTATTGAATAAGCATTGCTGCACTGATGGGGTATGCATTAGACGAAAAAAAAGAAGAAAAAGAAGAATAATACGCCCAGAAAAGAGGCGAAAAGGAGAAAAACGTAAAAAAACGTGAAAAAAAAGTAAGAGGAAGAGAAGGGAAAAAAAGGTGGAAATGGGTTTAAAAGTGATTTCGGCGGAGAAATATATATATATATATATATATATATATATATATATATATATATATATGCGCACACACACACATAGATATAAACGTATTCTCCGTTGAGATATTGCAGCCGCTGCTGTGTCCAGGCCCAGGAGCCTTAGCACTGTGCTGTGATGTCACTCAATACCACTGACATCACTAGGTGTAAACAACATCTCTCCTTTGCTGTGTATGTGACTATGGAGCTGTTTGGTGATGTCGTCTATTACGGCCTTCATAGAAGCAACAGGAGATTGTTGCATCCATCTTGAACCCTCAGAACTACAGTGCTATGATGTCACTCACTTCCACAGGCCTTGCAGAGTGTAAACAACAACAACCCAGCTTTGTTGTGTATGTAACCAAAGGGATTTGTGATGTCACCTAGAACCTTCACAGCAGCGACAGCTTTATGAGGAGCATCAGCACTGCTCTGCCTGAGCAGAACCATCACCGCCATAGGTTGTCAAATAACCCGGATTTAACCCACACAGGTAAGTCCAATGGGGTGCAGGCATGTCCTCTATGCTTACAGCTTCCCGTGGGTGTTGGTTTGATACCGTTTGGGGACAGCCAAGGAGGCATCTGCAGGCAACAAAGGTAGGTGTGTGCTTGTGTGTGTGTTTCCTATGCAGATCCTAAGCCCAGTGTCACATGCAAGTAGGAGGAGTAAGAAGGGTTCCTGGCAAATCCGGGTTATGGATTGCATTTAAAAAGGCCCCGTGGGAGTGCAATGGGCCCCTGTCTTGCTGCTTAGCAATAATGGTATGGGTTTAGGTTCTGCTGTGTGTACTGGTGGTTGACTGCCCCCCAGCCCAGAGTGTGCATGGAAAATTGTCTGGCAGCCTCCCTGACAGCAAGCAGTGATAGTGCCCATGAAGGGGACCTTGTTGGGCCCGCCCCTTTCACGGTTATCGCTTCTCGGCCTTTTGGCTAAGATCAAGTGTAGTATCTGTTCTTATCAGTTTAATATCTGATACGTCCCCTATCTGGGGACCATATATTAAATGGATTTTTGAGAACGGGGGCCGATTTCGAAGCTTGCTTCCGTCGCCCTATGCATTGACCCGATATGGCAGTATCTTCGGGTACAGTGCACCACCCCCTTACAGGGTTAAAAAGAAAGATTCCTACTTTCATTGCTACCTGCTTGCTGGCTAGCCAGCTAGCCAGCCCTGTGGGCCTTGCTGCTGCTGCAGCCAAAAAACAAAAGGTGGTGCTGCTGCTGCTTCTGCTGCTTCTGCTTCTGCTTGTGTCTGGCCCCTGTTGGAGCGTCCAGGCACAGGACTTCTGCTGCTGCTGACTAAATGGCCTCCTTAATTGGATCATTTGAGTAGCCAGCACACCTGTGCAGGTAGGGCATGACATGATAGGCAGCTGCCTTGATAGCGGGTGGGTGCTGAATGTTCCTAATTGACAAAATAAGATTAATGCTTATGAAGAAATATAAAATCTCATCCCTTCCCCAATATCGCGCCACACCCCTACCCCTTAATTCCCTGGTTGAACGTGATGGACATATGTCTTTTTTCGACCGTACTAACTATGTAACTATGTAACATAACATGGGGGGGGGGGGGGGGGGGGTCTCCTGGCTGTTCACACAGGTGTGTCATTGCTGTACATTGACCATGCATTGCTTCTGTGGTATTGCAAAGGCAAAGACAAATGCTTCCAGCCATCCATTGCACTAATGGATTGGTCATCAGCTGGCTGTCTATGTCCCGCATCAATATAGACCAAAGTACAGAGGGTTAGGCTATGCTATTGTGCACCTACCTGATGCATCAGAAGGTGCGAGGCCCTTGCTAAATTCTGTGCACAGACTTTGAGATCTATGCTTTAGACTGTATCTAAACCTGCTCCAACATGGACTGACATTCTGGCCTACTTTCAGCCGATGCGACTTGTCTGTCGCTGAACAGTCGCTTTTTATGTATTCAGCACCTATGTATAATGTTGTAAAAATGCTCTAGAAGCTAAAGTCGCAGAAATGTCACACATATTTGGCCTGCAACTTTCTGTGCGACAAATTCAGACAGGAAAAATCAGTATAAATCCTTAGAAAATTATCCCCCAGTGTCTCCATCTGCTGGCGGTATTGAATAAGCATTGCTGCACTGATGGGGTATGCATTAGACGAAAAAAAAGAAGAAAAAGAAGAATAATACGCCCAGAAAAGAGGCGAAAAGGAGAAAAACGTAAAAAAACGTGAAAAAAAAGTAAGAGGAAGAGAAGGGAAAAAAAGGTGGAAATGGGTTTAAAAGTGATTTCGGCGGAGAAATATATATATATATATATATATATATATATATATATATATATGCGCACACACACACATAGATATAAACGTATTCTCCGTTGAGATATTGCAGCCGCTGCTGTGTCCAGGCCCAGGAGCCTTAGCACTGTGCTGTGATGTCACTCAATACCACTGACATCACTAGGTGTAAACAACATCTCTCCTTTGCTGTGTATGTGACTATGGAGCTGTTTGGTGATGTCGTCTATTACGGCCTTCATAGAAGCAACAGGAGATTGTTGCATCCATCTTGAACCCTCAGAACTACAGTGCTATGATGTCACTCACTTCCACAGGCCTTGCAGAGTGTAAACAACAACAACCCAGCTTTGTTGTGTATGTAACCAAAGGGATTTGTGATGTCACCTAGAACCTTCTCAGCAGCGACAGCTTTATGAGGAGCATCAGCACTGCTCTGCCTGAGCAGAACCATCACCGCCATAGGTTGTCAAATAACCCGGATTTAACCCACACAGGTAAGTCCAATGGGGTGCAGGCATGTCCTCTATGCTTACAGCTTCCCGTGGGTGTTGGTTTGATACCGTTTGGGGACAGCCAAGGAGGCATCTGCAGGCAACAAAGGTAGGTGTGTGCTTGTGTGTGTGTTTCCTATGCAGATCCTAAGCCCAGTGTCACATGCAAGTAGGAGGAGTAAGAAGGGTTCCTGGCAAATCCGGGTTATGGATTGCATTTAAAAAGGCCCCGTGGGAGTGCAATGGGCCCCTGTCTTGCTGCTTAGCAATAATGGTATGGGTTTAGGTTCTGCTGTGTGTACTGGTGGTTGACTGCCCCCCAGCCCAGAGTGTGCATGGAAAATTGTCTGGCAGCCTCCCTGACAGCAAGCAGTGATAGTGCCCATGAAGGGGACCTTGTTGGGCCCGCCCCTTTCACGGTTATCGCTTCTCGGCCTTTTGGCTAAGATCAAGTGTAGTATCTGTTCTTATCAGTTTAATATCTGATACGTCCCCTATCTGGGGACCATATATTAAATGGATTTTTGAGAACGGGGGCCGATTTCGAAGCTTGCTTCCGTCGCCCTATGCATTGACCCGATATGGCAGTATCTTCGGGTACAGTGCACCACCCCCTTACAGGGTTAAAAAGAAAGATTCCTACTTTCATTGCTACCTGCTTGCTGGCTAGCCAGCTAGCCAGCCCTGT
>NW_026608393.1:300000-483145 GCF_029499605.1 Hyla sarda
TGCCGAAACTCACTGGGAGAATAGACTCACTGAGTTGAAGCACGGGCACCATAATCTCTTCACCTTGTGGCACTCACCTCTTGATTCCCGGCCTTCTGGCTAGGATCAGAGAAATTTTTATAGATCCGGCCGGATGTCCGGGCAGTATATCTGCACACATTCACTTATTTATTTCTTTTTTGTCTCACTGTGTCACTTTTTGCGTGTTGTGTGTTCACAGGATTTGTCAGGATGCGGTAGCCCTTCTGGGTGTCCCTCCTGGCGGTCTAGGGGAGGTGTGTGGCCATTAGGTTCCGCACCTCCCTGCAAACACCCTGGGTACTCCTGCTTTGGCACGGTACCTACCGTAATCGGCTCTGCGGGCAGATACCTTGGCCAACGCCAAGGGGGATGCCGGGAGCATTTGTGGTCCCCTAGTAGCTTCGGCGAAAAGGGACATCGAACCTGGAACCTCGCAGGTACCTTTTGGTCCGGAGGCGAAGGGTAAGGTTTGTTGGGGGGCCTCTCTCCTATCGGAGAAGGGCTTGCGATAGACCGCATCCTTTGTGCACGTTTTTTTAGTGTAACACGTTTGCACTTTTTCTTGCACTTTGGGTGAATCGAAAGCACGTTCCTCGGCTTTAGATAAAACAAAAATCTGTTCTTATCAGTTTAATATCTGATACGTCCCCTATCTGGGGACCATATATTAAATGGATTTTTGAGAACGGGGGCCGATTTCGAAGCTTGCTTCCGTCGCCCTATGCATTGACCCGATATGGCAGTATCTTCGGGTACAGTGCACCACCCCCTTACAGGGTTAAAAAGAAAGATTCCTACTTTCATTGCTACCTGCTTGCTGGCTAGCCAGCTAGCCAGCCCTGTGGGCCTTGCTGCTGCTGCAGCCAAAAAACAAAAGGTGGTGCTGCTGCTGCTTCTGCTGCTTCTGCTTCTGCTTGTGTCTGGCCCCTGTTGGAGCGTCCAGGCACAGGACTTCTGCTGCTGCTGACTAAATGGCCTCCTTAATTGGATCATTTGAGTAGCCAGCACACCTGTGCAGGTAGGGCATGACATGATAGGCAGCTGCCTTGATAGCGGGTGGGTGCTGAATGTTCCTAATTGACAAAATAAGATTAATGCTTATGAAGAAATATAAAATCTCATCCCTTCCCCAATATCGCGCCACACCCCTACCCCTTAATTCCCTGGTTGAACGTGATGGACATATGTCTTTTTTCGACCGTACTAACTATGTAACTATGTAACATAACATGGGGGGGGGGGGGGTCTCCTGGCTGTTCACACAGGTGTGTCATTGCTGTACATTGACCATGCATTGCTTCTGTGGTATTGCAAAGGCAAAGACAAATGCTTCCAGCCATCCATTGCACTAATGGATTGGTCATCAGCTGGCTGTCTATGTCCCGCATCAATATAGACCAAAGTACAGAGGGTTAGGCTATGCTATTGTGCACCTACCTGATGCATCAGAAGGTGCGAGGCCCTTGCTAAATTCTGTGCACAGACTTTGAGATCTATGCTTTAGACTGTATCTAAACCTGCTCCAACATGGACTGACATTCTGGCCTACTTTCAGCCGATGCGACTTGTCTGTCGCTGAACAGTCGCTTTTTATGTATTCAGCACCTATGTATAATGTTGTAAAAATGCTCTAGAAGCTAAAGTCGCAGAAATGTCACACATATTTGGCCTGCAACTTTCTGTGCGACAAATTCAGACAGGAAAAATCAGTATAAATCCTTAGAAAATTATCCCCCAGTGTCTCCATCTGCTGGCGGTATTGAATAAGCATTGCTGCACTGATGGGGTATGCATTAGACGGAAAAAAAGAAGAAAAAGAAGAATAATACGCCCAGAAAAGAGGCGAAAAGGAGAAAAACGTAAAAAAACGTGAAAAAAAAGTAAGAGGAAGAGAAGGGAAAAAAAGGTGGAAATGGGTTTAAAAGTGATTTCGGCGGAGAAATATATATATATATATATATATATATATATATATATGCGCACACACACACATAGATATAAACGTATTCTCCGTTGAGATATTGCAGCCGCTGCTGTGTCCAGGCCCAGGAGCCTTAGCACTGTGCTGTGATGTCACTCAATACCACTGACATCACTAGGTGTAAACAACATCTCTCCTTTGCTGTGTATGTGACTATGGAGCTGTTTGGTGATGTCGTCTATTACGGCCTTCATAGAAGCAACAGGAGATTGTTGCATCCATCTTGAACCCTCAGAACTACAGTGCTATGATGTCACTCACTTCCACAGGCCTTGCAGAGTGTAAACAACAACAACCCAGCTTTGTTGTGTATGTAACCAAAGGGATTTGTGATGTCACCTAGAACCTTCACAGCAGCGACAGCTTTATGAGGAGCATCAGCACTGCTCTGCCTGAGCAGAACCATCACCGCCATAGGTTGTCAAATAACCCGGATTTAACCCACACAGGTAAGTCCAATGGGGTGCAGGCATGTCCTCTATGCTTACAGCTTCCCGTGGGTGTTGGTTTGATACCGTTTGGGGACAGCCAAGGAGGCATCTGCAGGCAACAAAGGTAGGTGTGTGCTTGTGTGTGTGTTTCCTATGCAGATCCTAAGCCCAGTGTCACATGCAAGTAGGAGGAGTAAGAAGGGTTCCTGGCAAATCCGGGTTATGGATTGCATTTAAAAAGGCCCCGTGGGAGTGCAATGGGCCCCTGTCTTGCTGCTTAGCAATAATGGTATGGGTTTAGGTTCTGCTGTGTGTACTGGTGGTTGACTGCCCCCCAGCCCAGAGTGTGCATGGAAAATTGTCTGGCAGCCTCCCTGACAGCAAGCAGTGATAGTGCCCATGAAGGGGACCTTGTTGGGCCCGCCCCTTTCACGGTTATCGCTTCTCGGCCTTTTGGCTAAGATCAAGTGTAGTATCTGTTCTTATCAGTTTAATATCTGATATGTCCCCTATCTGGGGACCATATATTAAATGGATTTTTGAGAACGGGGGCCGATTTCGAAGCTTGCTTCCGTCGCCCTATGCATTGACCCGATATGGCAGTATCTTCGGGTACAGTGCACCACCCCCTTACAGGGTTAAAAAGAAAGATTCCTACTTTCATTGCTACCTGCTTGCTGGCTAGCCAGCTAGCCAGCCCTGTGGGCCTTGCTGCTGCTGCAGCCAAAAAACAAAAGGTGGTGCTGCTGCTGCTTCTGCTGCTTCTGCTTCTGCTTGTGTCTGGCCCCTGTTGGAGCGTCCAGGCACAGGACTTCTGCTGCTGCTGACTAAATGGCCTCCTTAATTGGATCATTTGAGTAGCCAGCACACCTGTGCAGGTAGGGCATGACATGATAGGCAGCTGCCTTGATAGCGGGTGGGTGCTGAATGTTCCTAATTGACAAAATAAGATTAATGCTTATGAAGAAATATAAAATCTCATCCCTTCCCCAATATCGCGCCACACCCCTACCCCTTAATTCCCTGGTTGAACGTGATGGACATATGTCTTTTTTCGACCGTACTAACTATGTAACTATGTAACATAACATGGGGGGGGGGGGGGGGGGTCTCCTGGCTGTTCACACAGGTGTGTCATTGCTGTACATTGACCATGCATTGCTTCTGTGGTATTGCAAAGGCAAAGACAAATGCTTCCAGCCATCCATTGCACTAATGGATTGGTCATCAGCTGGCTGTCTATGTCCCGCATCAATATAGACCAAAGTACAGAGGGTTAGGCTATGCTATTGTGCACCTACCTGATGCATCAGAAGGTGCGAGGCCCTTGCTAAATTCTGTGCACAGACTTTGAGATCTATGCTTTAGACTGTATCTAAACCTGCTCCAACATGGACTGACATTCTGGCCTACTTTCAGCCGATGCGACTTGTCTGTCGCTGAACAGTCGCTTTTTATGTATTCAGCACCTATGTATAATGTTGTAAAAATGCTCTAGAAGCTAAAGTCGCAGAAATGTCACACATATTTGGCCTGCAACTTTCTGTGCGACAAATTCAGACAGGAAAAATCAGTATAAATCCTTAGAAAATTATCCCCCAGTGTCTCCATCTGCTGGCGGTATTGAATAAGCATTGCTGCACTGATGGGGTATGCATTAGACGAAAAAAAAGAAGAAAAAGAAGAATAATACGCCCAGAAAAGAGGCGAAAAGGAGAAAAACGTAAAAAAACGTGAAAAAAAAGTAAGAGGAAGAGAAGGGAAAAAAAGGTGGAAATGGGTTTAAAAGTGATTTCGGCGGAGAAATATATATATATATATATATATATATATATATATATATATATATGCGCACACACACACATAGATATAAACGTATTCTCCGTTGAGATATTGCAGCCGCTGCTGTGTCCAGGCCCAGGAGCCTTAGCACTGTGCTGTGATGTCACTCAATACCACTGACATCACTAGGTGTAAACAACATCTCTCCTTTGCTGTGTATGTGACTATGGAGCTGTTTGGTGATGTCGTCTATTACGGCCTTCATAGAAGCAACAGGAGATTGTTGCATCCATCTTGAACCCTCAGAACTACAGTGCTATGATGTCACTCACTTCCACAGGCCTTGCAGAGTGTAAACAACAACAACCCAGCTTTGTTGTGTATGTAACCAAAGGGATTTGTGATGTCACCTAGAACCTTCACAGCAGCGACAGCTTTATGAGGAGCATCAGCACTGCTCTGCCTGAGCAGAACCATCACCGCCATAGGTTGTCAAATAACCCGGATTTAACCCACACAGGTAAGTCCAATGGGGTGCAGGCATGTCCTCTATGCTTACAGCTTCCCGTGGGTGTTGGTTTGATACCGTTTGGGGACAGCCAAGGAGGCATCTGCAGGCAACAAAGGTAGGTGTGTGCTTGTGTGTGTGTTTCCTATGCAGATCCTAAGCCCAGTGTCACATGCAAGTAGGAGGAGTAAGAAGGGTTCCTGGCAAATCCGGGTTATGGATTGCATTTAAAAAGGCCCCGTGGGAGTGCAATGGGCCCCTGTCTTGCTGCTTAGCAATAATGGTATGGGTTTAGGTTCTGCTGTGTGTACTGGTGGTTGACTGCCCCCCAGCCCAGAGTGTGCATGGAAAATTGTCTGGCAGCCTCCCTGACAGCAAGCAGTGATAGTGCCCATGAAGGGGACCTTGTTGGGCCCGCCCCTTTCACGGTTATCGCTTCTCGGCCTTTTGGCTAAGATCAAGTGTAGTATCTGTTCTTATCAGTTTAATATCTGATATGTCCCCTATCTGGGGACCATATATTAAATGGATTTTTGAGAACGGGGGCCGATTTCGAAGCTTGCTTCCGTCGCCCTATGCATTGACCCGATATGGCAGTATCTTCGGGTACAGTGCACCACCCCCTTACAGGGTTAAAAAGAAAGATTCCTACTTTCATTGCTACCTGCTTGCTGGCTAGCCAGCTAGCCAGCCCTGTGGGCCTTGCTGCTGCTGCAGCCAAAAAACAAAAGGTGGTGCTGCTGCTGCTTCTGCTGCTTCTGCTTCTGCTTGTGTCTGGCCCCTGTTGGAGCGTCCAGGCACAGGACTTCTGCTGCTGCTGACTAAATGGCCTCCTTAATTGGATCATTTGAGTAGCCAGCACACCTGTGCAGGTAGGGCATGACATGATAGGCAGCTGCCTTGATAGCGGGTGGGTGCTGAATGTTCCTAATTGACAAAATAAGATTAATGCTTATGAAGAAATATAAAATCTCATCCCTTCCCCAATATCGCGCCACACCCCTACCCCTTAATTCCCTGGTTGAACGTGATGGACATATGTCTTTTTTCGACCGTACTAACTATGTAACTATGTAACATAACATGGGGGGGGGGGGGGGGGGGTCTCCTGGCTGTTCACACAGGTGTGTCATTGCTGTACATTGACCATGCATTGCTTCTGTGGTATTGCAAAGGCAAAGACAAATGCTTCCAGCCATCCATTGCACTAATGGATTGGTCATCAGCTGGCTGTCTATGTCCCGCATCAATATAGACCAAAGTACAGAGGGTTAGGCTATGCTATTGTGCACCTACCTGATGCATCAGAAGGTGCGAGGCCCTTGCTAAATTCTGTGCACAGACTTTGAGATCTATGCTTTAGACTGTATCTAAACCTGCTCCAACATGGACTGACATTCTGGCCTACTTTCAGCCGATGCGACTTGTCTGTCGCTGAACAGTCGCTTTTTATGTATTCAGCACCTATGTATAATGTTGTAAAAATGCTCTAGAAGCTAAAGTCGCAGAAATGTCACACATATTTGGCCTGCAACTTTCTGTGCGACAAATTCAGACAGGAAAAATCAGTATAAATCCTTAGAAAATTATCCCCCAGTGTCTCCATCTGCTGGCGGTATTGAATAAGCATTGCTGCACTGATGGGGTATGCATTAGACGAAAAAAAAGAAGAAAAAGAAGAATAATACGCCCAGAAAAGAGACGAAAAGGAGAAAAACGTAAAAAAACGTGAAAAAAAAGTAAGAGGAAGAGAAGGGAAAAAAAGGTGGAAATGGGTTTAAAAGTGATTTCGGCGGAGAAATATATATATATATATATATATATATATATATGCGCACACACACACATAGATATAAACGTATTCTCCGTTGAGATATTGCAGCCGCTGCTGTGTCCAGGCCCAGGAGCCTTAGCACTGTGCTGTGATGTCACTCAATACCACTGACATCACTAGGTGTAAACAACATCTCTCCTTTGCTGTGTATGTGACTATGGAGCTGTTTGGTGATGTCGTCTATTACGGCCTTCATAGAAGCAACAGGAGATTGTTGCATCCATCTTGAACCCTCAGAACTACAGTGCTATGATGTCACTCACTTCCACAGGCCTTGCAGAGTGTAAACAACAACAACCCAGCTTTGTTGTGTATGTAACCATAGGGATTTGTGATGTCACCTAGAACCTTCACAGCAGCGACAGCTTTATGAGGAGCATCAGCACTGCTCTGCCTGAGCAGAACCATCACCGCCATAGGTTGTCAAATAACCCGGATTTAACCCACACAGGTAAGTCCAATGGGGTGCAGGCATGTCCTCTATGCTTACAGCTTCCCGTGGGTGTTGGTTTGATACCGTTTGGGGACAGCCAAGGAGGCATCTGCAGGCAACAAAGGTAGGTGTGTGCTTGTGTGTGTGTTTCCTATGCAGATCCTAAGCCCAGTGTCACATGCAAGTAGGAGGAGTAAGAAGGGTTCCTGGCAAATCCGGGTTATGGATTGCATTTAAAAAGGCCCCGTGGGAGTGCAATGGGCCCCTGTCTTGCTGCTTAGCAATAATGGTATGGGTTTAGGTTCTGCTGTGTGTACTGGTGGTTGACTGCCCCCCAGCCCAGAGTGTGCATGGAAAATTGTCTGGCAGCCTCCCTGACAGCAAGCAGTGATAGTGCCCATGAAGGGGACCTTGTTGGGCCCGCCCCTTTCACGGTTATCGCTTCTCGGCCTTTTGGCTAAGATCAAGTGTAGTATCTGTTCTTATCAGTTTAATATCTGATACGTCCCCTATCTGGGGACCATATATTAAATGGATTTTTGAGAACGGGGGCCGATTTCGAAGCTTGCTTCCGTCGCCCTATGCATTGACCCGATATGGCAGTATCTTCGGGTACAGTGCACCACCCCCTTACAGGGTTAAAAAGAAAGATTCCTACTTTCATTGCTACCTGCTTGCTGGCTAGCCAGCTAGCCAGCCCTGTGGGCCTTGCTGCTGCTGCAGCCAAAAAACAAAAGGTGGTGCTGCTGCTGCTTCTGCTGCTTCTGCTTCTGCTTGTGTCTGGCCCCTGTTGGAGCGTCCAGGCACAGGACTTCTGCTGCTGCTGACTAAATGGCCTCCTTAATTGGATCATTTGAGTAGCCAGCACACCTGTGCAGGTAGGGCATGACATGATAGGCAGCTGCCTTGATAGCGGGTGGGTGCTGAATGTTCCTAATTGACAAAATAAGATTAATGCTTATGAAGAAATATAAAATCTCATCCCTTCCCCAATATCGCGCCACACCCCTACCCCTTAATTCCCTGGTTGAACGTGATGGACATATGTCTTTTTTCGACCGTACTAACTATGTAACTATGTAACATAACATGGGGGGGGGGGGTCTCCTGGCTGTTCACACAGGTGTGTCATTGCTGTACATTGACCATGCATTGCTTCTGTGGTATTGCAAAGGCAAAGACAAATGCTTCCAGCCATCCATTGCACTAATGGATTGGTCATCAGCTGGCTGTCTATGTCCCGCATCAATATAGACCAAAGTACAGAGGGTTAGGCTATGCTATTGTGCACCTACCTGATGCATCAGAAGGTGCGAGGCCCTTGCTAAATTCTGTGCACAGACTTTGAGATCTATGCTTTAGACTGTATCTAAACCTGCTCCAACATGGACTGACATTCTGGCCTACTTTCAGCCGATGCGACTTGTCTGTCGCTGAACAGTCGCTTTTTATGTATTCAGCACCTATGTATAATGTTGTAAAAATGCTCTAGAAGCTAAAGTCGCAGAAATGTCACACATATTTGGCCTGCAACTTTCTGTGCGACAAATTCAGACAGGAAAAATCAGTATAAATCCTTAGAAAATTATCCCCCAGTGTCTCCATCTGCTGGCGGTATTGAATAAGCATTGCTGCACTGATGGGGTATGCATTAGACGAAAAAAAAGAAGAAAAAGAAGAATAATACGCCCAGAAAAGAGGCGAAAAGGAGAAAAACGTAAAAAAACGTGAAAAAAAAGTAAGAGGAAGAGAAGGGAAAAAAAGGTGGAAATGGGTTTAAAAGTGATTTCGGCGGAGAAATATATATATATATATATATATATATATATATATATATATATGCGCACACACACACATAGATATAAACGTATTCTCCGTTGAGATATTGCAGCCGCTGCTGTGTCCAGGCCCAGGAGCCTTAGCACTGTGCTGTGATGTCACTCAATACCACTGACATCACTAGGTGTAAACAACATCTCTCCTTTGCTGTGTATGTGACTATGGAGCTGTTTGGTGATGTCGTCTATTACGGCCTTCATAGAAGCAACAGGAGATTGTTGCATCCATCTTGAACCCTCAGAACTACAGTGCTATGATGTCACTCACTTCCACAGGCCTTGCAGAGTGTAAACAACAACAACCCAGCTTTGTTGTGTATGTAACCAAAGGGATTTGTGATGTCACCTAGAACCTTCACAGCAGCGACAGCTTTATGAGGAGCATCAGCACTGCTCTGCCTGAGCAGAACCATCACCGCCATAGGTTGTCAAATAACCCGGATTTAACCCACACAGGTAAGTCCAATGGGGTGCAGGCATGTCCTCTATGCTTACAGCTTCCCGTGGGTGTTGGTTTGATACCGTTTGGGGACAGCCAAGGAGGCATCTGCAGGCAACAAAGGTAGGTGTGTGCTTGTGTGTGTGTTTCCTATGCAGATCCTAAGCCCAGTGTCACATGCAAGTAGGAGGAGTAAGAAGGGTTCCTGGCAAATCCGGGTTATGGATTGCATTTAAAAAGGCCCCGTGGGAGTGCAATGGGCCCCTGTCTTGCTGCTTAGCAATAATGGTATGGGTTTAGGTTCTGCTGTGTGTACTGGTGGTTGACTGCCCCCCAGCCCAGAGTGTGCATGGAAAATTGTCTGGCAGCCTCCCTGACAGCAAGCAGTGATAGTGCCCATGAAGGGGACCTTGTTGGGCCCGCCCCTTTCACGGTTATCGCTTCTCGGCCTTTTGGCTAAGATCAAGTGTAGTATCTGTTCTTATCAGTTTAATATCTGATACGTCCCCTATCTGGGGACCATATATTAAATGGATTTTTGAGAACGGGGGCCGATTTCGAAGCTTGCTTCCGTCGCCCTATGCATTGACCCGATATGGCAGTATCTTCGGGTACAGTGCACCACCCCCTTACAGGGTTAAAAAGAAAGATTCCTACTTTCATTGCTACCTGCTTGCTGGCTAGCCAGCTAGCCAGCCCTGTGGGCCTTGCTGCTGCTGCAGCCAAAAAACAAAAGGTGGTGCTGCTGCTGCTTCTGCTGCTTCTGCTTCTGCTTGTGTCTGGCCCCTGTTGGAGCGTCCAGGCACAGGACTTCTGCTGCTGCTGACTAAATGGCCTCCTTAATTGGATCATTTGAGTAGCCAGCACACCTGTGCAGGTAGGGCATGACATGATAGGCAGCTGCCTTGATAGCGGGTGGGTGCTGAATGTTCCTAATTGACAAAATAAGATTAATGCTTATGAAGAAATATAAAATCTCATCCCTTCCCCAATATCGCGCCACACCCCTACCCCTTAATTCCCTGGTTGAACGTGATGGACATATGTCTTTTTTCGACCGTACTAACTATGTAACTATGTAACATAACATGGGGGGGGGGGGGGGGTCTCCTGGCTGTTCACACAGGTGTGTCATTGCTGTACATTGACCATGCATTGCTTCTGTGGTATTGCAAAGGCAAAGACAAATGCTTCCAGCCATCCATTGCACTAATGGATTGGTCATCAGCTGGCTGTCTATGTCCCGCATCAATATAGACCAAAGTACAGAGGGTTAGGCTATGCTATTGTGCACCTACCTGATGCATCAGAAGGTGCGAGGCCCTTGCTAAATTCTGTGCACAGACTTTGAGATCTATGCTTTAGACTGTATCTAAACCTGCTCCAACATGGACTGACATTCTGGCCTACTTTCAGCCGATGCGACTTGTCTGTCGCTGAACAGTCGCTTTTTATGTATTCAGCACCTATGTATAATGTTGTAAAAATGCTCTAGAAGCTAAAGTCGCAGAAATGTCACACATATTTGGCCTGCAACTTTCTGTGCGACAAATTCAGACAGGAAAAATCTGTATAAATCCTTAGAAAATTATCCCCCAGTGTCTCCATCTGCTGGCGGTATTGAATAAGCATTGCTGCACTGATGGGGTATGCATTAGACGAAAAAAAAGAAGAAAAAGAAGAATAATACGCCCAGAAAAGAGGCGAAAAGGAGAAAAACGTAAAAAAACGTGAAAAAAAAGTAAGAGGAAGAGAAGGGAAAAAAAGGTGGAAATGGGTTTAAAAGTGATTTCGGCGGAGAAATATATATATATATATATATATATATATATATATATATATATATGCGCACACACACACATAGATATAAACGTATTCTCCGTTGAGATATTGCAGCCGCTGCTGTGTCCAGGCCCAGGAGCCTTAGCACTGTGCTGTGATGTCACTCAATACCACTGACATCACTAGGTGTAAACAACATCTCTCCTTTGCTGTGTATGTGACTATGGAGCTGTTTGGTGATGTCGTCTATTACGGCCTTCATAGAAGCAACAGGAGATTGTTGCATCCATCTTGAACCCTCAGAACTACAGTGCTATGATGTCACTCACTTCCACAGGCCTTGCAGAGTGTAAACAACAACAACCCAGCTTTGTTGTGTATGTAACCAAAGGGATTTGTGATGTCACCTAGAACCTTCACAGCAGCGACAGCTTTATGAGGAGCATCAGCACTGCTCTGCCTGAGCAGAACCATCACCGCCATAGGTTGTCAAATAACCCGGATTTAACCCACACAGGTAAGTCCAATGGGGTGCAGGCATGTCCTCTATGCTTACAGCTTCCCGTGGGTGTTGGTTTGATACCGTTTGGGGACAGCCAAGGAGGCATCTGCAGGCAACAAAGGTAGGTGTGTGCTTGTGTGTGTGTTTCCTATGCAGATCCTAAGCCCAGTGTCACATGCAAGTAGGAGGAGTAAGAAGGGTTCCTGGCAAATCCGGGTTATGGATTGCATTTAAAAAGGCCCCGTGGGAGTGCAATGGGCCCCTGTCTTGCTGCTTAGCAATAATGGTATGGGTTTAGGTTCTGCTGTGTGTACTGGTGGTTGACTGCCCCCCAGCCCAGAGTGTGCATGGAAAATTGTCTGGCAGCCTCCCTGACAGCAAGCAGTGATAGTGCCCATGAAGGGGACCTTGTTGGGCCCGCCCCTTTCACGGTTATCGCTTCTCGGCCTTTTGGCTAAGATCAAGTGTAGTATCTGTTCTTATCAGTTTAATATCTGATACGTCCCCTATCTGGGGACCATATATTAAATGGATTTTTGAGAACGGGGGCCGATTTCGAAGCTTGCTTCCGTCGCCCTATGCATTGACCCGATATGGCAGTATCTTCGGGTACAGTGCACCACCCCCTTACAGGGTTAAAAAGAAAGATTCCTACTTTCATTGCTACCTGCTTGCTGGCTAGCCAGCTAGCCAGCCCTGTGGGCCTTGCTGCTGCTGCAGCCAAAAAACAAAAGGTGGTGCTGCTGCTGCTTCTGCTGCTTCTGCTTCTGCTTGTGTCTGGCCCCTGTTGGAGCGTCCAGGCACAGGACTTCTGCTGCTGCTGACTAAATGGCCTCCTTAATTGGATCATTTGAGTAGCCAGCACACCTGTGCAGGTAGGGCATGACATGATAGGCAGCTGCCTTGATAGCGGGTGGGTGCTGAATGTTCCTAATTGACAAAATAAGATTAATGCTTATGAAGAAATATAAAATCTCATCCCTTCCCCAATATCGCGCCACACCCCTACCCCTTAATTCCCTGGTTGAACGTGATGGACATATGTCTTTTTTCGACCGTACTAACTATGTAACTATGTAACATAACATGGGGGGGGGGGGGGGGGTCTCCTGGCTGTTCACACAGGTGTGTCATTGCTGTACATTGACCATGCATTGCTTCTGTGGTATTGCAAAGGCAAAGACAAATGCTTCCAGCCATCCATTGCACTAATGGATTGGTCATCAGCTGGCTGTCTATGTCCCGCATCAATATAGACCAAAGTACAGAGGGTTAGGCTATGCTATTGTGCACCTACCTGATGCATCAGAAGGTGCGAGGCCCTTGCTAAATTATGTGCACAGACTTTGAGATCTATGCTTTAGACTGTATCTAAACCTGCTCCAACATGGACTGACATTCTGGCCTACTTTCAGCCGATGCGACTTGTCTGTCGCTGAACAGTCGCTTTTTATGTATTCAGCACCTATGTATAATGTTGTAAAAATGCTCTAGAAGCTAAAGTCGCAGAAATGTCACACATATTTGGCCTGCAACTTTCTGTGCGACAAATTCAGACAGGAAAAATCAGTATAAATCCTTAGAAAATTATCCCCCAGTGTCTCCATCTGCTGGCGGTATTGAATAAGCATTGCTGCACTGATGGGGTATGCATTAGACGAAAAAAAAGAAGAAAAAGAAGAATAATACGCCCAGAAAAGAGGCGAAAAGGAGAAAAACGTAAAAAAACGTGAAAAAAAAGTAAGAGGAAGAGAAGGGAAAAAAAGGTGGAAATGGGTTTAAAAGTGATTTCGGCGGAGAATATATATATATATATATATATATATATATATATATATATATATGCGCACACACACACATAGATATAAACGTATTCTCCGTTGAGATATTGCAGCCGCTGCTGTGTCCAGGCCCAGGAGCCTTAGCACTGTGCTGTGATGTCACTCAATACCACTGACATCACTAGGTGTAAACAACATCTCTCCTTTGCTGTGTATGTGACTATGGAGCTGTTTGGTGATGTCGTCTATTACGGCCTTCATAGAAGCAACAGGAGATTGTTGCATCCATCTTGAACCCTCAGAACTACAGTGCTATGATGTCACTCACTTCCACAGGCCTTGCAGAGTGTAAACAACAACAACCCAGCTTTGTTGTGTATGTAACCAAAGGGATTTGTGATGTCACCTAGAACCTTCACAGCAGCGACAGCTTTATGAGGAGCATCAGCACTGCTCTGCCTGAGCAGAACCATCACCGCCATAGGTTGTCAAATAACCCGGATTTAACCCACACAGGTAAGTCCAATGGGGTGCAGGCATGTCCTCTATGCTTACAGCTTCCCGTGGGTGTTGGTTTGATACCGTTTGGGGACAGCCAAGGAGGCATCTGCAGGCAACAAAGGTAGGTGTGTGCTTGTGTGTGTGTTTCCTATGCAGATCCTAAGCCCAGTGTCACATGCAAGTAGGAGGAGTAAGAAGGGTTCCTGGCAAATCCGGGTTATGGATTGCATTTAAAAAGGCCCCGTGGGAGTGCAATGGGCCCCTGTCTTGCTGCTTAGCAATAATGGTATGGGTTTAGGTTCTGCTGTGTGTACTGGTGGTTGACTGCCCCCCAGCCCAGAGTGTGCATGGAAAATTGTCTGGCAGCCTCCCTGACAGCAAGCAGTGATAGTGCCCATGAAGGGGACCTTGTTGGGCCCGCCCCTTTCACGGTTATCGCTTCTCGGCCTTTTGGCTAAGATCAAGTGTAGTATCTGTTCTTATCAGTTTAATATCTGATACGTCCCCTATCTGGGGACCATATATTAAATGGATTTTTGAGAACGGGGGCCGATTTCGAAGCTTGCTTCCGTCGCCCTATGCATTGACCCGATATGGCAGTATCTTCGGGTACAGTGCACCACCCCCTTACAGGGTTAAAAAGAAAGATTCCTACTTTCATTGCTACCTGCTTGCTGGCTAGCCAGCTAGCCAGCCCTGTGGGCCTTGCTGCTGCTGCAGCCAAAAAACAAAAGGTGGTGCTGCTGCTGCTTCTGCTGCTTCTGCTTCTGCTTGTGTCTGGCCCCTGTTGGAGCGTCCAGGCACAGGACTTCTGCTGCTGCTGACTAAATGGCCTCCTTAATTGGATCATTTGAGTAGCCAGCACACCTGTGCAGGTAGGGCATGACATGATAGGCAGCTGCCTTGATAGCGGGTGGGTGCTGAATGTTCCTAATTGACAAAATAAGATTAATGCTTATGAAGAAATATAAAATCTCATCCCTTCCCCAATATCGCGCCACACCCCTACCCCTTAATTCCCTGGTTGAACGTGATGGACATATGTCTTTTTTCGACCGTACTAACTATGTAACTATGTAACATAACATGGGGGGGGGGGGGGGGTCTCCTGGCTGTTCACACAGGTGTGTCATTGCTGTACATTGACCATGCATTGCTTCTGTGGTATTGCAAAGGCAAAGACAAATGCTTCCAGCCATCCATTGCACTAATGGATTGGTCATCAGCTGGCTGTCTATGTCCCGCATCAATATAGACCAAAGTACAGAGGGTTAGGCTATGCTATTGTGCACCTACCTGATGCATCAGAAGGTGCGAGGCCCTTGCTAAATTCTGTGCACAGACTTTGAGATCTATGCTTTAGACTGTATCTAAACCTGCTCCAACATGGACTGACATTCTGGCCTACTTTCAGCCGATGCGACTTGTCTGTCGCTGAACAGTCGCTTTTTATGTATTCAGCACCTATGTATAATGTTGTAAAAATGCTCTAGAAGCTAAAGTCGCAGAAATGTCACACATATTTGGCCTGCAACTTTCTGTGCGACAAATTCAGACAGGAAAAATCAGTATAAATCCTTAGAAAATTATCCCCCAGTGTCTCCATCTGCTGGCGGTATTGAATAAGCATTGCTGCACTGATGGGGTATGCATTAGACGAAAAAAAAGAAGAAAAAGAAGAATAATACGCCCAGAAAAGAGGCGAAAAGGAGAAAAACGTAAAAAAACGTGAAAAAAAAGTAAGAGGAAGAGAAGGGAAAAAAAGGTGGAAATGGGTTTAAAAGTGATTTCGGCGGAGAAATATATATATATATATATATATATATATATATATATATATATATATGCGCACACACACACATAGATATAAACGTATTCTCCGTTGAGATATTGCAGCCGCTGCTGTGTCCAGGCCCAGGAGCCTTAGCACTGTGCTGTGATGTCACTCAATACCACTGACATCACTAGGTGTAAACAACATCTCTCCTTTGCTGTGTATGTGACTATGGAGCTGTTTGGTGATGTCGTCTATTACGGCCTTCATAGAAGCAACAGGAGATTGTTGCATCCATCTTGAACCCTCAGAACTACAGTGCTATGATGTCACTCACTTCCACAGGCCTTGCAGAGTGTAAACAACAACAACCCAGCTTTGTTGTGTATGTAACCAAAGGGATTTGTGATGTCACCTAGAACCTTCACAGCAGCGACAGCTTTATGAGGAGCATCAGCACTGCTCTGCCTGAGCAGAACCATCACCGCCATAGGTTGTCAAATAACCCGGATTTAACCCACACAGGTAAGTCCAATGGGGTGCAGGCATGTCCTCTATGCTTACAGCTTCCCGTGGGTGTTGGTTTGATACCGTTTGGGGACAGCCAAGGAGGCATCTGCAGGCAACAAAGGTAGGTGTGTGCTTGTGTGTGTGTTTCCTATGCAGATCCTAAGCCCAGTGTCACATGCAAGTAGGAGGAGTAAGAAGGGTTCCTGGCAAATCCGGGTTATGGATTGCATTTAAAAAGGCCCCGTGGGAGTGCAATGGGCCCCTGTCTTGCTGCTTAGCAATAATGGTATGGGTTTAGGTTCTGCTGTGTGTACTGGTGGTTGACTGCCCCCCAGCCCAGAGTGTGCATGGAAAATTGTCTGGCAGCCTCCCTGACAGCAAGCAGTGATAGTGCCCATGAAGGGGACCTTGTTGGGCCCGCCCCTTTCACGGTTATCGCTTCTCGGCCTTTTGGCTAAGATCAAGTGTAGTATCTGTTCTTATCAGTTTAATATCTGATACGTCCCCTATCTGGGGACCATATATTAAATGGATTTTTGAGAACGGGGGCCGATTTCGAAGCTTGCTTCCGTCGCCCTATGCATTGACCCGATATGGCAGTATCTTCGGGTACAGTGCACCACCCCCTTACAGGGTTAAAAAGAAAGATTCCTACTTTCATTGCTACCTGCTTGCTGGCTAGCCAGCTAGCCAGCCCTGTGGGCCTTGCTGCTGCTGCAGCCAAAAAACAAAAGGTGGTGCTGCTGCTGCTTCTGCTGCTTCTGCTTCTGCTTGTGTCTGGCCCCTGTTGGAGCGTCCAGGCACAGGACTTCTGCTGCTGCTGACTAAATGGCCTCCTTAATTGGATCATTTGAGTAGCCAGCACACCTGTGCAGGTAGGGCATGACATGATAGGCAGCTGCCTTGATAGCGGGTGGGTGCTGAATGTTCCTAATTGACAAAATAAGATTAATGCTTATGAAGAAATATAAAATCTCATCCCTTCCCCAATATCGCGCCACACCCCTACCCCTTAATTCCCTGGTTGAACGTGATGGACATATGTCTTTTTTCGACCGTACTAACTATGTAACTATGTAACATAACATGGGGGGGGGGGGGGGGTCTCCTGGCTGTTCACACAGGTGTGTCATTGCTGTACATTGACCATGCATTGCTTCTGTGGTATTGCAAAGGCAAAGACAAATGCTTCCAGCCATCCATTGCACTAATGGATTGGTCATCAGCTGGCTGTCTATGTCCCGCATCAATATAGACCAAAGTACAGAGGGTTAGGCTATGCTATTGTGCACCTACCTGATGCATCAGAAGGTGCGAGGCCCTTGCTAAATTCTGTGCACAGACTTTGAGATCTATGCTTTAGACTGTATCTAAACCTGCTCCAACATGGACTGACATTCTGGCCTACTTTCAGCCGATGCGACTTGTCTGTCGCTGAACAGTCGCTTTTTATGTATTCAGCACCTATGTATAATGTTGTAAAAATGCTCTAGAAGCTAAAGTCGCAGAAATGTCACACATATTTGGCCTGCAACTTTCTGTGCGACAAATTCAGACAGGAAAAATCAGTATAAATCCTTAGAAAATTATCCCCCAGTGTCTCCATCTGCTGGCGGTATTGAATAAGCATTGCTGCACTGATGGGGTATGCATTAGACGAAAAAAAAGAAGAAAAAGAAGAATAATACGCCCAGAAAAGAGGCGAAAAGGAGAAAAACGTAAAAAAACGTGAAAAAAAAGTAAGAGGAAGAGAAGGGAAAAAAAGGTGGAAATGGGTTTAAAAGTGATTTCGGCGGAGAAATATATATATATATATATATATATATATATATATATATATATGCGCACACACACACATAGATATAAACGTATTCTCCGTTGAGATATTGCAGCCGCTGCTGTGTCCAGGCCCAGGAGCCTTAGCACTGTGCTGTGATGTCACTCAATACCACTGACATCACTAGGTGTAAACAACATCTCTCCTTTGCTGTGTATGTGACTATGGAGCTGTTTGGTGATGTCGTCTATTACGGCCTTCATAGAAGCAACAGGAGATTGTTGCATCCATCTTGAACCCTCAGAACTACAGTGCTATGATGTCACTCACTTCCACAGGCCTTGCAGAGTGTAAACAACAACAACCCAGCTTTGTTGTGTATGTAACCAAAGGGATTTGTGATGTCACCTAGAACCTTCACAGCAGCGACAGCTTTATGAGGAGCATCAGCACTGCTCTGCCTGAGCAGAACCATCACCGCCATAGGTTGTCAAATAACCCGGATTTAACCCACACAGGTAAGTCCAATGGGGTGCAGGCATGTCCTCTATGCTTACAGCTTCCCGTGGGTGTTGGTTTGATACCGTTTGGGGACAGCCAAGGAGGCATCTGCAGGCAACAAAGGTAGGTGTGTGCTTGTGTGTGTGTTTCCTATGCAGATCCTAAGCCCAGTGTCACATGCAAGTAGGAGGAGTAAGAAGGGTTCCTGGCAAATCCGGGTTATGGATTGCATTTAAAAAGGCCCCGTGGGAGTGCAATGGGCCCCTGTCTTGCTGCTTAGCAATAATGGTATGGGTTTAGGTTCTGCTGTGTGTACTGGTGGTTGACTGCCCCCCAGCCCAGAGTGTGCATGGAAAATTGTCTGGCAGCCTCCCTGACAGCAAGCAGTGATAGTGCCCATGAAGGGGACCTTGTTGGGCCCGCCCCTTTCACGGTTATCGCTTCTCGGCCTTTTGGCTAAGATCAAGTGTAGTATCTGTTCTTATCAGTTTAATATCTGATACGTCCCCTATCTGGGGACCATATATTAAATGGATTTTTGAGAACGGGACGGGGGCCGATTTCGAAGCTTGCTTCCGTCGCCCTATGCATTGACCCGATATGGCAGTATCTTCGGGTACAGTGCACCACCCCCTTACAGGGTTAAAAAGAAAGATTCCTACTTTCATTGCTACCTGCTTGCTGGCTAGCCAGCTAGCCAGCCCTGTGGGCCTTGCTGCTGCTGCAGCCAAAAAACAAAAGGTGGTGCTGCTGCTGCTTCTGCTGCTTCTGCTTCTGCTTGTGTCTGGCCCCTGTTGGAGCGTCCAGGCACAGGACTTCTGCTGCTGCTGACTAAATGGCCTCCTTAATTGGATCATTTGAGTAGCCAGCACACCTGTGCAGGTAGGGCATGACATGATAGGCAGCTGCCTTGATAGCGGGTGGGTGCTGAATGTTCCTAATTGACAAAATAAGATTAATGCTTATGAAGAAATATAAAATCTCATCCCTTCCCCAATATCGCGCCACACCCCTACCCCTTAATTCCCTGGTTGAACGTGATGGACATATGTCTTTTTTCGACCGTACTAACTATGTAACTATGTAACATAACATGGGGGGGGGGGGGGGGTCTCCTGGCTGTTCACACAGGTGTGTCATTGCTGTACATTGACCATGCATTGCTTCTGTGGTATTGCAAAGGCAAAGACAAATGCTTCCAGCCATCCATTGCACTAATGGATTGGTCATCAGCTGGCTGTCTATGTCCCGCATCAATATAGACCAAAGTACAGAGGGTTAGGCTATGCTATTGTGCACCTACCTGATGCATCAGAAGGTGCGAGGCCCTTGCTAAATTCTGTGCACAGACTTTGAGATCTATGCTTTAGACTGTATCTAAACCTGCTCCAACATGGACTGACATTCTGGCCTACTTTCAGCCGATGCGACTTGTCTGTCGCTGAACAGTCGCTTTTTATGTATTCAGCACCTATGTATAATGTTGTAAAAATGCTCTAGAAGCTAAAGTCGCAGAAATGTCACACATATTTGGCCTGCAACTTTCTGTGCGACAAATTCAGACAGGAAAAATCAGTATAAATCCTTAGAAAATTATCCCCCAGTGTCTCCATCTGCTGGCGGTATTGAATAAGCATTGCTGCACTGATGGGGTATGCATTAGACGAAAAAAAAGAAGAAAAAGAAGAATAATACGCCCAGAAAAGAGGCGAAAAGGAGAAAAACGTAAAAAAACGTGAAAAAAAAGTAAGAGGAAGAGAAGGGAAAAAAAGGTGGAAATGGGTTTAAAAGTGATTTCGGCGGAGAAATATATATATATATATATATATATATATATATATATATATATATATGCGCACACACACACATAGATATAAACGTATTCTCCGTTGAGATATTGCAGCCGCTGCTGTGTCCAGGCCCAGGAGCCTTAGCACTGTGCTGTGATGTCACTCAATACCACTGACATCACTAGGTGTAAACAACATCTCTCCTTTGCTGTGTATGTGACTATGGAGCTGTTTGGTGATGTCGTCTATTACGGCCTTCATAGAAGCAACAGGAGATTGTTGCATCCATCTTGAACCCTCAGAACTACAGTGCTATGATGTCACTCACTTCCACAGGCCTTGCAGAGTGTAAACAACAACAACCCAGCTTTGTTGTGTATGTAACCAAAGGGATTTGTGATGTCACCTAGAACCTTCACAGCAGCGACAGCTTTATGAGGAGCATCAGCACTGCTCTGCCTGAGCAGAACCATCACCGCCATAGGTTGTCAAATAACCCGGATTTAACCCACACAGGTAAGTCCAATGGGGTGCAGGCATGTCCTCTATGCTTACAGCTTCCCGTGGGTGTTGGTTTGATACCGTTTGGGGACAGCCAAGGAGGCATCTGCAGGCAACAAAGGTAGGTGTGTGCTTGTGTGTGTGTTTCCTATGCAGATCCTAAGCCCAGTGTCACATGCAAGTAGGAGGAGTAAGAAGGGTTCCTGGCAAATCCGGGTTATGGATTGCATTTAAAAAGGCCCCGTGGGAGTGCAATGGGCCCCTGTCTTGCTGCTTAGCAATAATGGTATGGGTTTAGGTTCTGCTGTGTGTACTGGTGGTTGACTGCCCCCCAGCCCAGAGTGTGCATGGAAAATTGTCTGGCAGCCTCCCTGACAGCAAGCAGTGATAGTGCCCATGAAGGGGACCTTGTTGGGCCCGCCCCTTTCACGGTTATCGCTTCTCGGCCTTTTGGCTAAGATCAAGTGTAGTATCTGTTCTTATCAGTTTAATATCTGATACGTCCCCTATCTGGGGACCATATATTAAATGGATTTTTGAGAACGGGGGCCGATTTCGAAGCTTGCTTCCGTCGCCCTATGCACGATATGGCAGTATCTTCGGGTACAGTGCACCACCCCCTTACAGGGTTAAAAAGAAAGATTCCTACTTTCATTGCTACCTGCTTGCTGGCTAGCCAGCTAGCCAGCCCTGTGGGCCTTGCTGCTGCTGCAGCCAAAAAACAAAAGGTGGTGCTGCTGCTGCTTCTGCTGCTTCTGCTTCTGCTTGTGTCTGGCCCCTGTTGGAGCGTCCAGGCACAGGACTTCTGCTGCTGCTGACTAAATGGCCTCCTTAATTGGATCATTTGAGTAGCCAGCACACCTGTGCAGGTAGGGCATGACATGATAGGCAGCTGCCTTGATAGCGGGTGGGTGCTGAATGTTCCTAATTGACAAAATAAGATTAATGCTTATGAAGAAATATAAAATCTCATCCCTTCCCCAATATCGCGCCACACCCCTACCCCTTAATTCCCTGGTTGAACGTGATGGACATATGTCTTTTTTCGACCGTACTAACTATGTAACTATGTAACATAACATGGGGGGGGGGGGGGGGGGGTCTCCTGGCTGTTCACACAGGTGTGTCATTGCTGTACATTGACCATGCATTGCTTCTGTGGTATTGCAAAGGCAAAGACAAATGCTTCCAGCCATCCATTGCACTAATGGATTGGTCATCAGCTGGCTGTCTATGTCCCGCATCAATATAGACCAAAGTACAGAGGGTTAGGCTATGCTATTGTGCACCTACCTGATGCATCAGAAGGTGCGAGGCCCTTGCTAAATTCTGTGCACAGACTTTGAGATCTATGCTTTAGACTGTATCTAAACCTGCTCCAACATGGACTGACATTCTGGCCTACTTTCAGCCGATGCGACTTGTCTGTCGCTGAACAGTCGCTTTTTATGTATTCAGCACCTATGTATAATGTTGTAAAAATGCTCTAGAAGCTAAAGTCGCAGAAATGTCACACATATTTGGCCTGCAACTTTCTGTGCGACAAATTCAGACAGGAAAAATCAGTATAAATCCTTAGAAAATTATCCCCCAGTGTCTCCATCTGCTGGCGGTATTGAATAAGCATTGCTGCACTGATGGGGTATGCATTAGACGAAAAAAAAGAAGAAAAAGAAGAATAATACGCCCAGAAAAGAGGCGAAAAGGAGAAAAACGTAAAAAAACGTGAAAAAAAAGTAAGAGGAAGAGAAGGGAAAAAAAGGTGGAAATGGGTTTAAAAGTGATTTCGGCGGAGAAATATATATATATATATATATATATATATATATATATATATATATATGCGCACACACACACATAGATATAAACGTATTCTCCGTTGAGATATTGCAGCCGCTGCTGTGTCCAGGCCCAGGAGCCTTAGCACTGTGCTGTGATGTCACTCAATACCACTGACATCACTAGGTGTAAACAACATCTCTCCTTTGCTGTGTATGTGACTATGGAGCTGTTTGGTGATGTCGTCTATTACGGCCTTCATAGAAGCAACAGGAGATTGTTGCATCCATCTTGAACCCTCAGAACTACAGTGCTATGATGTCACTCACTTCCACAGGCCTTGCAGAGTGTAAACAACAACAACCCAGCTTTGTTGTGTATGTAACCAAAGGGATTTGTGATGTCACCTAGAACCTTCACAGCAGCGACAGCTTTATGAGGAGCATCAGCACTGCTCTGCCTGAGCAGAACCATCACCGCCATAGGTTGTCAAATAACCCGGATTTAACCCACACAGGTAAGTCCAATGGGGTGCAGGCATGTCCTCTATGCTTACAGCTTCCCGTGGGTGTTGGTTTGATACCGTTTGGGGACAGCCAAGGAGGCATCTGCAGGCAACAAAGGTAGGTGTGTGCTTGTGTGTGTGTTTCCTATGCAGATCCTAAGCCCAGTGTCACATGCAAGTAGGAGGAGTAAGAAGGGTTCCTGGCAAATCCGGGTTATGGATTGCATTTAAAAAGGCCCCGTGGGAGTGCAATGGGCCCCTGTCTTGCTGCTTAGCAATAATGGTATGGGTTTAGGTTCTGCTGTGTGTACTGGTGGTTGACTGCCCCCCAGCCCAGAGTGTGCATGGAAAATTGTCTGGCAGCCTCCCTGACAGCAAGCAGTGATAGTGCCCATGAAGGGGACCTTGTTGGGCCCGCCCCTTTCACGGTTATCGCTTCTCGGCCTTTTGGCTAAGATCAAGTGTAGTATCTGTTCTTATCAGTTTAATATCTGATACGTCCCCTATCTGGGGACCATATATTAAATGGATTTTTGAGAACGGGGGCCGATTTCGAAGCTTGCTTCCGTCGCCCTATGCATTGACCCGATATGGCAGTATCTTCGGGTACAGTGCACCACCCCCTTACAGGGTTAAAAAGAAAGATTCCTACTTTCATTGCTACCTGCTTGCTGGCTAGCCAGCTAGCCAGCCCTGTGGGCCTTGCTGCTGCTGCAGCCAAAAAACAAAAGGTGGTGCTGCTGCTGCTTCTGCTGCTTCTGCTTCTGCTTGTGTCTGGCCCCTGTTGGAGCGTCCAGGCACAGGACTTCTGCTGCTGCTGACTAAATGGCCTCCTTAATTGGATCATTTGAGTAGCCAGCACACCTGTGCAGGTAGGGCATGACATGATAGGCAGCTGCCTTGATAGCGGGTGGGTGCTGAATGTTCCTAATTGACAAAATAAGATTAATGCTTATGAAGAAATATAAAATCTCATCCCTTCCCCAATATCGCGCCACACCCCTACCCCTTAATTCCCTGGTTGAACGTGATGGACATATGTCTTTTTTCGACCGTACTAACTATGTAACTATGTAACATAACATGGGGGGGGGGGGGGGGTCTCCTGGCTGTTCACACAGGTGTGTCATTGCTGTACATTGACCATGCATTGCTTCTGTGGTATTGCAAAGGCAAAGACAAATGCTTCCAGCCATCCATTGCACTAATGGATTGGTCATCAGCTGGCTGTCTATGTCCCGCATCAATATAGACCAAAGTACAGAGGGTTAGGCTATGCTATTGTGCACCTACCTGATGCATCAGAAGGTGCGAGGCCCTTGCTAAATTCTGTGCACAGACTTTGAGATCTATGCTTTAGACTGTATCTAAACCTGCTCCAACATGGACTGACATTCTGGCCTACTTTCAGCCGATGCGACTTGTCTGTCGCTGAACAGTCGCTTTTTATGTATTCAGCACCTATGTATAATGTTGTAAAAATGCTCTAGAAGCTAAAGTCGCAGAAATGTCACACATATTTGGCCTGCAACTTTCTGTGCGACAAATTCAGACAGGAAAAATCAGTATAAATCCTTAGAAAATTATCCCCCAGTGTCTCCATCTGCTGGCGGTATTGAATAAGCATTGCTGCACTGATGGGGTATGCATTAGACGAAAAAAAAAGAAGAAAAAGAAGAATAATACGCCCAGAAAAGAGGCGAAAAGGAGAAAAACGTAAAAAAACGTGAAAAAAAAGTAAGAGGAAGAGAAGGGAAAAAAAGGTGGAAATGGGTTTAAAAGTGATTTCGGCGGAGAAATATATATATATATATATATATATATATATATATATATATATGCGCACACACACACATAGATATAAACGTATTCTCCGTTGAGATATTGCAGCCGCTGCTGTGTCCAGGCCCAGGAGCCTTAGCACTGTGCTGTGATGTCACTCAATACCACTGACATCACTAGGTGTAAACAACATCTCTCCTTTGCTGTGTATGTGACTATGGAGCTGTTTGGTGATGTCGTCTATTACGGCCTTCATAGAAGCAACAGGAGATTGTTGCATCCATCTTGAACCCTCAGAACTACAGTGCTATGATGTCACTCACTTCCACAGGCCTTGCAGAGTGTAAACAACAACAACCCAGCTTTGTTGTGTATGTAACCAAAGGGATTTGTGATGTCACCTAGAACCTTCACAGCAGCGACAGCTTTATGAGGAGCATCAGCACTGCTCTGCCTGAGCAGAACCATCACCGCCATAGGTTGTCAAATAACCCGGATTTAACCCACACAGGTAAGTCCAATGGGGTGCAGGCATGTCCTCTATGCTTACAGCTTCCCGTGGGTGTTGGTTTGATACCGTTTGGGGACAGCCAAGGAGGCATCTGCAGGCAACAAAGGTAGGTGTGTGCTTGTGTGTGTGTTTCCTATGCAGATCCTAAGCCCAGTGTCACATGCAAGTAGGAGGAGTAAGAAGGGTTCCTGGCAAATCCGGGTTATGGATTGCATTTAAAAAGGCCCCGTGGGAGTGCAATGGGCCCCTGTCTTGCTGCTTAGCAATAATGGTATGGGTTTAGGTTCTGCTGTGTGTACTGGTGGTTGACTGCCCCCCAGCCCAGAGTGTGCATGGAAAATTGTCTGGCAGCCTCCCTGACAGCAAGCAGTGATAGTGCCCATGAAGGGGACCTTGTTGGGCCCGCCCCTTTCACGGTTATCGCTTCTCGGCCTTTTGGCTAAGATCAAGTGTAGTATCTGTTCTTATCAGTTTAATATCTGATACGTCCCCTATCTGGGGACCATATATTAAATGGATTTTTGAGAACGGGGGCCGATTTCGAAGCTTGCTTCCGTCGCCCTATGCATTGACCCGATATGGCAGTATCTTCGGGTACAGTGCACCACCCCCTTACAGGGTTAAAAAGAAAGATTCCTACTTTCATTGCTACCTGCTTGCTGGCTAGCCAGCTAGCCAGCCCTGTGGGCCTTGCTGCTGCTGCAGCCAAAAAACAAAAGGTGGTGCTGCTTCTGCTGCTTCTGCTTCTGCTTGTGTCTGGCCCCTGTTGGAGCGTCCAGGCACAGGACTTCTGCTGCTGCTGACTAAATGGCCTCCTTAATTGGATCATTTGAGTAGCCAGCACACCTGTGCAGGTAGGGCATGACATGATAGGCAGCTGCCTTGATAGCGGGTGGGTGCTGAATGTTCCTAATTGACAAAATAAGATTAATGCTTATGAAGAAATATAAAATCTCATCCCTTCCCCAATATCGCGCCACACCCCTACCCCTTAATTCCCTGGTTGAACGTGATGGACATATGTCTTTTTTCGACCGTACTAACTATGTAACTATGTAACATAACATGGGGGGGGGGGGGGGTCTCCTGGCTGTTCACACAGGTGTGTCATTGCTGTACATTGACCATGCATTGCTTCTGTGGTATTGCAAAGGCAAAGACAAATGCTTCCAGCCATCCATTGCACTAATGGATTGGTCATCAGCTGGCTGTCTATGTCCCGCATCAATATAGACCAAAGTACAGAGGGTTAGGCTATGCTATTGTGCACCTACCTGATGCATCAGAAGGTGCGAGGCCCTTGCTAAATTCTGTGCACAGACTTTGAGATCTATGCTTTAGACTGTATCTAAACCTGCTCCAACATGGACTGACATTCTGGCCTACTTTCAGCCGATGCGACTTGTCTGTCGCTGAACAGTCGCTTTTTATGTATTCAGCACCTATGTATAATGTTGTAAAAATGCTCTAGAAGCTAAAGTCGCAGAAATGTCACACATATTTGGCCTGCAACTTTCTGTGCGACAAATTCAGACAGGAAAAATCAGTATAAATCCTTAGAAAATTATCCCCCAGTGTCTCCATCTGCTGGCGGTATTGAATAAGCATTGCTGCACTGATGGGGTATGCATTAGACGAAAAAAAAGAAGAAAAAGAAGAATAATACGCCCAGAAAAGAGGCGAAAAGGAGAAAAACGTAAAAAAACGTGAAAAAAAAGTAAGAGGAAGAGAAGGGAAAAAAAGGTGGAAATGGGTTTAAAAGTGATTTCGGCGGAGAAATATATATATATATATATATATATATATATATATATATATATATATATATGCGCACACACACACATAGATATAAACGTATTCTCCGTTGAGATATTGCAGCCGCTGCTGTGTCCAGGCCCAGGAGCCTTAGCACTGTGCTGTGATGTCACTCAATACCACTGACATCACTAGGTGTAAACAACATCTCTTCTTTGCTGTGTATGTGACTATGGAGCTGTTTGGTGATGTCGTCTATTACGGCCTTCATAGAAGCAACAGGAGATTGTTGCATCCATCTTGAACCCTCAGAACTACAGTGCTATGATGTCACTCACTTCCACAGGCCTTGCAGAGTGTAAACAACAACAACCCAGCTTTGTTGTGTATGTAACCAAAGGGATTTGTGATGTCACCTAGAACCTTCACAGCAGCGACAGCTTTATGAGGAGCATCAGCACTGCTCTGCCTGAGCAGAACCATCACCGCCATAGGTTGTCAAATAACCCGGATTTAACCCACACAGGTAAGTCCAATGGGGTGCAGGCATGTCCTCTATGCTTACAGCTTCCCGTGGGTGTTGGTTTGATACCGTTTGGGGACAGCCAAGGAGGCATCTGCAGGCAACAAAGGTAGGTGTGTGCTTGTGTGTGTGTTTCCTATGCAGATCCTAAGCCCAGTGTCACATGCAAGTAGGAGGAGTAAGAAGGGTTCCTGGCAAATCCGGGTTATGGATTGCATTTAAAAAGGCCCCGTGGGAGTGCAATGGGCCCCTGTCTTGCTGCTTAGCAATAATGGTATGGGTTTAGGTTCTGCTGTGTGTACTGGTGGTTGACTGCCCCCCAGCCCAGAGTGTGCATGGAAAATTGTCTGGCAGCCTCCCTGACAGCAAGCAGTGATAGTGCCCATGAAGGGGACCTTGTTGGGCCCGCCCCTTTCACGGTTATCGCTTCTCGGCCTTTTGGCTAAGATCAAGTGTAGTTCTGCTCACTTGGTCTGGCCAGAGGGTGTCTGTGGTACCCGGCTCCTTTGCCTGGGGGGATCGTCCTTCTTAACGGAGGGACTTCACCCCCCTGCTGCTATCAGGGAGCCGGCTTAGTCCCCAGACAACGGGAGGCGATCCCCACCTACCTACTTCGGTGGGGGAGGTGTCTGGACATCATGGACATGGAGGAAGATTGCGGTTTTTCTTCGGAAGGCGTGCCGCCTTTTGCGAGACTTCGGAATGGAGTTCGTATTTCCCTGCTCGATGTCCGGAAGAAGGAAAGAGGCCTTGTCTTTGTCGTGGAAGAAGTGCTGTTTAAGTTGCTGGAAGTCAAGAGGGAGCAAATCCTATCCATGCTTGAGTTTCCCAGAAGTGGATACTACGACGCGGTGCTGGCTTCTGAAGAGGACTATGAGTCATTTTGGAACATATTGCAGCAAAAGAAGGTATGTCCGGTTTTGGAAGGGGTGGAGATAGTTCCACATTTCCCACGTAGAGAACGATTGGTGACTATAAGGATGTATAGCCCATATACTTCGGAGGAGGATATCGTTACCTTTTTGTCTCGATTCTGTGACAGTGTTCTGCCTAAAGGCAAGGTATTTAATCAATATGGACTATGGACCACCAAGTGGAGGTTCCATGTGAAATTTAAAATGGCAGATGGCAAGTTAGTGATCCCCCCAGGACGGTTTAAAATTGGTTCTGTGAACGGGGATCTGTATTTTTCTGGCATGCAAGATTTTTGCCGCAAATGTAAACAGTACGGTCACAGAAAGGAGGATTGCACGTTTTTGTGGTGTTTCAAGTGTCAAGAGGAGGGTCACGACGTGGAAAATTGTCAAAAGAAAAGGAAATGCCATCTGTGTGGTGAGGAGGGCCATCTGCTTGGCTCGTGTCCTAAGAAAAAGTCTGAGAAAAATTCAGAGAAAAAGGAAGCTGTAAAAAGAAGCAGAGAGGAACCAGCTGAAGTGAAAGAACCAGAAGTGGAGCAGGTTCCAACTAGAAGACCTACAGAGCAGAAGAAGAAGAGAGAGGAGGAAGTGTATGTGCCAGTGCAGTATTTTGGTGTGCTTGGTGGTTTGTTGGAAAATTTGTCGGAAGCAGAAAGAAAAACGTTTGACAAAGATATGATGGATCTAAAGATAGGCTTGAAGAACCGGGAGGAAGAAGCTCGGGATAAAGTCTATTTTTCTTTCAAGGCAGACATGAACCGTTTTGTTGAAACGTATAAAATTCCAGGCTGGTTAGCGTCTCAAGTTAAGAAAGATATAGCAAATGGCAATATCAGTCGAGGACTGATAGACTTTCTAATGGTGTTTGCATGGAGGAAGGGGATGACCTTCTAATTTGGTTTTGCTTAATTAGAAAGTAATGTTTGGTTTTGCTATTTTATGTTGTTTCTTATTTTGTTTTTAAATGTTCTATTTTGTTTCATTAGTGTTTAAGAAAAGAAATAAAAACATGTTACCTGATGATGAACACAAAATTGAGTTCCAAATAAGATCTTGGAACTCTGAGTGACTTCTGAGGGCTAACTTAAAAAAAATCTGTTCTTATCAGTTTAATATCTGATACGTCCCCTATCTGGGGACCATATATTAAATGGATTTTTGAGAACGGGGGCCGATTTCGAAGCTTGCTTCCGTCGCCCTATGCATTGACCCGATATGGCAGTATCTTCGGGTACAGTGCACCACCCCCTTACAGGGTTAAAAAGAAAGATTCCTACTTTCATTGCTACCTGCTTGCTGGCTAGCCAGCTAGCCAGCCCTGTGGGCCTTGCTGCTGCTGCAGCCAAAAAACAAAAGGTGGTGCTGCTGCTGCTTCTGCTGCTTCTGCTTCTGCTTGTGTCTGGCCCCTGTTGGAGCGTCCAGGCACAGGACTTCTGCTGCTGCTGACTAAATGGCCTCCTTAATTGGATCATTTGAGTAGCCAGCACACCTGTGCAGGTAGGGCATGACATGATAGGCAGCTGCCTTGATAGCCGGTGGGTGCTGAATGTTCTTAATTGACAAAATAAGATTAATGCTTATGAAGAAATATAAAATCTCATCCCTTCCCCAATATCGCGCCACACCCCTACCCCTTAATTCCCTGGTTGAACGTGATGGACATATGTCTTTTTTCGACCGTACTAACTATGTAACTATGTAACATAACATGGGGGGGGGGGGGGTCTCCTGGCTGTTCACACAGGTGTGTCATTGCTGTACATTGACCATGCATTGCTTCTGTGGTATTGCAAAGGCAAAGACAAATGCTTCCAGCCATCCATTGCACTAATGGATTGGTCATCAGCTGGCTGTCTATGTCCCGCATCAATATAGACCAAAGTACAGAGGGTTAGGCTATGCTATTGTGCACCTACCTGATGCATCAGAAGGTGCGAGGCCCTTGCTAAATTCTGTGCACAGACTTTGAGATCTATGCTTTAGACTGTATCTAAACCTGCTCCAACATGGACTGACATTCTGGCCTACTTTCAGCCGATGCGACTTGTCTGTCGCTGAACAGTCGCTTTTTATGTATTCAGCACCTATGTATAATGTTGTAAAAATGCTCTAGAAGCTAAAGTCGCAGAAATGTCACACATATTTGGCCTGCAACTTTCTGTGCGACAAATTCAGACAGGAAAAATCAGTATAAATCCTTAGAAAATTATCCCCCAGTGTCTCCATCTGCTGGCGGTATTGAATAAGCATTGCTGCACTGATGGGGTATGCATTAGACGAAAAAAAAGAAGAAAAAGAAGAATAATACGCCCAGAAAAGAGGCGAAAAGGAGAAAAACGTAAAAAAACGTGAAAAAAAAGTAAGAGGAAGAGAAGGGAAAAAAAGGTGGAAATGGGTTTAAAAGTGATTTCGGCGGAGAAATATATATATATATATATATATATATATATATATATGCGCACACACACACATAGATATAAACGTATTCTCCGTTGAGATATTGCAGCCGCTGCTGTGTCCAGGCCCAGGAGCCTTAGCACTGTGCTGTGATGTCACTCAATACCACTGACATCACTAGGTGTAAACAACATCTCTCCTTTGCTGTGTATGTGACTATGGAGCTGTTTGGTGATGTCGTCTATTACGGCCTTCATAGAAGCAACAGGAGATTGTTGCATCCATCTTGAACCCTCAGAACTACAGTGCTATGATGTCACTCACTTCCACAGGCCTTGCAGAGTGTAAACAACAACAACCCAGCTTTGTTGTGTATGTAACCAAAGGGATTTGTGATGTCACCTAGAACCTTCACAGCAGCGACAGCTTTATGAGGAGCATCAGCACTGCTCTGCCTGAGCAGAACCATCACCGCCATAGGTTGTCAAATAACCCGGATTTAACCCACACAGGTAAGTCCAATGGGGTGCAGGCATGTCCTCTATGCTTACAGCTTCCCGTGGGTGTTGGTTTGATACCGTTTGGGGACAGCCAAGGAGGCATCTGCAGGCAACAAAGGTAGGTGTGTGCTTGTGTGTGTGTTTCCTATGCAGATCCTAAGCCCAGTGTCACATGCAAGTAGGAGGAGTAAGAAGGGTTCCTGGCAAATCCGGGTTATGGATTGCATTTAAAAAGGCCCCGTGGGAGTGCAATGGGCCCCTGTCTTGCTGCTTAGCAATAATGGTATGGGTTTAGGTTCTGCTGTGTGTACTGGTGGTTGACTGCCCCCCAGCCCAGAGTGTACATGGAAAATTGTCTGGCAGCCTCCCTGACAGCAAGCAGTGATAGTGCCCATGAAGGGGACCTTGTTGGGCCCGCCCCTTTCACGGTTATCGCTTCTCGGCCTTTTGGCTAAGATCAAGTGTAGTATCTGTTCTTATCAGTTTAATATCTGATACGTCCCCTATCTGGGGACCATATATTAAATGGATTTTTGAGAACGGGGGCCGATTTCGAAGCTTGCTTCCGTCGCCCTATGCATTGACCCGATATGGCAGTATCTTCGGGTACAGTGCACCACCCCCTTACAGGGTTAAAAAGAAAGATTCCTACTTTCATTGCTACCTGCTTGCTGGCTAGCCAGCTAGCCAGCCCTGTGGGCCTTGCTGCTGCTGCAGCCAAAAAACAAAAGGTGGTGCTGCTGCTGCTTCTGCTGCTTCTGCTTCTGCTTGTGTCTGGCCCCTGTTGGAGCGTCCAGGCACAGGACTTCTGCTGCTGCTGACTAAATGGCCTCCTTAATTGGATCATTTGAGTAGCCAGCACACCTGTGCAGGTAGGGCATGACATGATAGGCAGCTGCCTTGATAGCGGGTGGGTGCTGAATGTTCCTAATTGACAAAATAAGATTAATGCTTATGAAGAAATATAAAATCTCATCCCTTCCCCAATATCGCGCCACACCCCTACCCCTTAATTCCCTGGTTGAACGTGATGGACATATGTCTTTTTTCGACCGTACTAACTATGTAACTATGTAACATAACATGGGGGGGGGGGGGGGGGTCTCCTGGCTGTTCACACAGGTGTGTCATTGCTGTACATTGACCATGCATTGCTTCTGTGGTATTGCAAAGGCAAAGACAAATGCTTCCAGCCATCCATTGCACTAATGGATTGGTCATCAGCTGGCTGTCTATGTCCCGCATCAATATAGACCAAAGTACAGAGGGTTAGGCTATGCTATTGTGCACCTACCTGATGCATCAGAAGGTGCGAGGCCCTTGCTAAATTCTGTGCACAGACTTTGAGATCTATGCTTTAGACTGTATCTAAACCTGCTCCAACATGGACTGACATTCTGGCCTACTTTCAGCCGATGCGACTTGTCTGTCGCTGAACAGTCGCTTTTTATGTATTCAGCACCTATGTATAATGTTGTAAAAATGCTCTAGAAGCTAAAGTCGCAGAAATGTCACACATATTTGGCCTGCAACTTTCTGTGCGACAAATTCAGACAGGAAAAATCAGTATAAATCCTTAGAAAATTATCCCCCAGTGTCTCCATCTGCTGGCGGTATTGAATAAGCATTGCTGCACTGATGGGGTATGCATTAGACGAAAAAAAAGAAGAAAAAGAAGAATAATACGCCCAGAAAAGAGGCGAAAAGGAGAAAAACGTAAAAAAACGTGAAAAAAAAGTAAGAGGAAGAGAAGGGAAAAAAAGGTGGAAATGGGTTTAAAAGTGATTTCGGCGGAGAAATATATATATATATATATATATATATATATATATATATATATATGCGCACACACACACATAGATATAAACGTATTCTCCGTTGAGATATTGCAGCCGCTGCTGTGTCCAGGCCCAGGAGCCTTAGCACTGTGCTGTGATGTCACTCAATACCACTGACATCACTAGGTGTAAACAACATCTCTCCTTTGCTGTGTATGTGACTATGGAGCTGTTTGGTGATGTCGTCTATTACGGCCTTCATAGAAGCAACAGGAGATTGTTGCATCCATCTTGAACCCTCAGAACTACAGTGCTATGATGTCACTCACTTCCACAGGCCTTGCAGAGTGTAAACAACAACAACCCAGCTTTGTTGTGTATGTAACCAAAGGGATTTGTGATGTCACCTAGAACCTTCACAGCAGCGACAGCTTTATGAGGAGCATCAGCACTGCTCTGCCTGAGCAGAACCATCACCGCCATAGGTTGTCAAATAACCCGGATTTAACCCACACAGGTAAGTCCAATGGGGTGCAGGCATGTCCTCTATGCTTACAGCTTCCCGTGGGTGTTGGTTTGATACCGTTTGGGGACAGCCAAGGAGGCATCTGCAGGCAACAAAGGTAGGTGTGTGCTTGTGTGTGTGTTTCCTATGCAGATCCTAAGCCCAGTGTCACATGCAAGTAGGAGGAGTAAGAAGGGTTCCTGGCAAATCCGGGTTATGGATTGCATTTAAAAAGGCCCCGTGGGAGTGCAATGGGCCCCTGTCTTGCTGCTTAGCAATAATGGTATGGGTTTAGGTTCTGCTGTGTGTACTGGTGGTTGACTGCCCCCCAGCCCAGAGTGTGCATGGAAAATTGTCTGGCAGCCTCCCTGACAGCAAGCAGTGATAGTGCCCATGAAGGGGACCTTGTTGGGCCCGCCCCTTTCACGGTTATCGCTTCTCGGCCTTTTGGCTAAGATCAAGTGTAGTATCTGTTCTTATCAGTTTTTCATGCCGGTGGACAGTAACGCCGGTATGGGGCTGGTGGGGATGGGTGCTGCATGGAGGATGCAGGTGTACCAGGGCTTTCCGGGGCTGGTTCTGAGGAATCAGCTCGACGGCTGCCCCGATGTGACCTGTTCCCTCCGGGTCTCGCCATGAGGCTGAGAGGGTCTAGAGCCGAGGTACTTTTGTGCCTCGGGGAGTGGTGACCCCGAGGTGCCGAAACTCACTGGGAGGATAGACTCACTGAGTTGAAGCACGGGCACCATAATCTCTTCACCTTGTGGCACTCACCTCTTGATTCCCGGCCTTCTGGCTAGGATCAGAGAAATTTTTATAGATCCGGCCGGCTGTCCGGGCAGTATATCTGCACACATTCACTTATTTATTTCTTTTTTGTCTCACTGTGTCACTTTTTGCGTGTTGTGTGTTCACAGGATTGGTCAGGATGCGGTAGCCCTTCTGGGTGTCCCTCCTGGCGGTCTAGGGGAGGTGTGTGTGGCCATTAGGTTCCGCACCTCCCTGCAAACACCCCGGGTACTCCTGCTTTTGCAGGGTACCTACCGTAATCGGCTCTGCGGGCAGATACCTTGGCTAACGCCAAGGGGGATGCCGGGAGCATTTGTGGTCCCCTAGTAGCTTCGGCGAAAAGGGACATCGAACCTGGAACCTCGCAGGTACCTTTTGGTCCGGAGGCGAAGGGTAAGGTTTGTTGGGGGGCCTCTCTCCTATCGGAGAAGGGCTTGCGATAGACCGCATCCTTTGTGCACGTTTTTTTAGTGTAACACGTTTGCACTTTTTCTTGCACTTTGGGTGAATCGAAAGCACGTTCCTCGGCTTTAAAAAAAAAAAAAAAAAAAAATCTGTTCTTATCAGTTTAATATCTGATACGTCCCCTATCTGGGGACCATATATTAAATGGATTTTTGAGAACGGGGGCCGATTTCGAAGCTTGCTTCCGTCGCCCTATGCATTGACCCGATATGGCAGTATCTTCGGGTACAGTGCACCACCCCCTTACAGGGTTAAAAAGAAAGATTCCTACTTTCATTGCTACCTGCTTGCTGGCTAGCCAGCTAGCCAGCCCTGTGGGCCTTGCTGCTGCTGCAGCCAAAAAACAAAAGGTGGTGCTGCTGCTGCTTCTGCTGCTTCTGCTTCTGCTTGTGTCTGGCCCCTGTTGGAGCGTCCAGGCACAGGACTTCTGCTGCTGCTGACTAAATGGCCTCCTTAATTGGATCATTTGAGTAGCCAGCACACCTGTGCAGGTAGGGCATGACATGATAGGCAGCTGCCTTGATAGCGGGTGGGTGCTGAATGTTCCTAATTGACAAAATAAGATTAATGCTTATGAAGAAATATAAAATCTCATCCCTTCCCCAATATCGCGCCACACCCCTACCCCTTAATTCCCTGGTTGAACGTGATGGACATATGTCTTTTTTCGACCGTACTAACTATGTAACTATGTAACATAACATGGGGGGGGGGGGGGGGGGGTCTCCTGGCTGTTCACACAGGTGTGTCATTGCTGTACATTGACCATGCATTGCTTCTGTGGTATTGCAAAGGCAAAGACAAATGCTTCCAGCCATCCATTGCACTAATGGATTGGTCATCAGCTGGCTGTCTATGTCCCGCATCAATATAGACCAAAGTACAGAGGGTTAGGCTATGCTATTGTGCACCTACCTGATGCATCAGAAGGTGCGAGGCCCTTGCTAAATTCTGTGCACAGACTTTGAGATCTATGCTTTAGACTGTATCTAAACCTGCTCCAACATGGACTGACATTCTGGCCTACTTTCAGCCGATGCGACTTGTCTGTCGCTGAACAGTCGCTTTTTATGTATTCAGCACCTATGTATAATGTTGTAAAAATGCTCTAGAAGCTAAAGTCGCAGAAATGTCACACATATTTGGCCTGCAACTTTCTGTGCGACAAATTCAGACAGGAAAAATCAGTATAAATCCTTAGAAAATTATCCCCCAGTGTCTCCATCTGCTGGCGGTATTGAATAAGCATTGCTGCACTGATGGGGTATGCATTAGACGAAAAAAAAGAAGAAAAAGAAGAATAATACGCCCAGAAAAGAGGCGAAAAGGAGAAAAACGTAAAAAAACGTGAAAAAAAAGTAAGAGGAAGAGAAGGGAAAAAAAGGTGGAAATGGGTTTAAAAGTGATTTCGGCGGAGAAATATATATATATATATATATATATATATATATGCGCACACACACACATAGATATAAACGTATTCTCCGTTGAGATATTGCAGCCGCTGCTGTGTCCAGGCCCAGGAGCCTTAGCACTGTGCTGTGATGTCACTCAATACCACTGACATCACTAGGTGTAAACAACATCTCTCCTTTGCTGTGTATGTGACTATGGAGCTGTTTGGTGATGTCGTCTATTACGGCCTTCATAGAAGCAACAGGAGATTGTTGCATCCATCTTGAACCCTCAGAACTACAGTGCTATGATGTCACTCACTTCCACAGGCCTTGCAGAGTGTAAACAACAACAACCCAGCTTTGTTGTGTATGTAACCAAAGGGATTTGTGATGTCACCTAGAACCTTCACAGCAGCGACAGCTTTATGAGGAGCATCAGCACTGCTCTGCCTGAGCAGAACCATCACCGCCATAGGTTGTCAAATAACCCGGATTTAACCCACACAGGTAAGTCCAATGGGGTGCAGGCATGTCCTCTATGCTTACAGCTTCCCGTGGGTGTTGGTTTGATACCGTTTGGGGACAGCCAAGGAGGCATCTGCAGGCAACAAAGGTAGGTGTGTGCTTGTGTGTGTGTTTCCTATGCAGATCCTAAGCCCAGTGTCACATGCAAGTAGGAGGAGTAAGAAGGGTTCCTGGCAAATCCGGGTTATGGATTGCATTTAAAAAGGCCCCGTGGGAGTGCAATGGGCCCCTGTCTTGCTGCTTAGCAATAATGGTATGGGTTTAAGTTCTGCTGTGTGTACTGGTGGTTGACTGCCCCCCAGCCCAGAGTGTGCATGGAAAATTGTCTGGCAGCCTCCCTGACAGCAAGCAGTGATAGTGCCCATGAAGGGGACCTTGTTGGGCCCACCCCTTTCACGGTTATCGCTTCTCGGCCTTTTGGCTAAGATCAAGTGTAGTATCTGTTCTTATCAGTTTAATATCTGATACGTCCCCTATCTGGGGACCATATATTAAATGGATTTTTGAGAACGGGGGCCGATTTCGAAGCTTGCTTCCGTCGCCCTATGCATTGACCCGATATGGCAGTATCTTCGGGTACAGTGCACCACCCCCTTACAGGGTTAAAAAGAAAGATTCCTACTTTCATTGCTACCTGCTTGCTGGCTAGCCAGCTAGCCAGCCCTGTGGGCCTTGCTGCTGCTGCAGCCAAAAAACAAAAGGTGGTGCTGCTGCTGCTTCTGCTGCTTCTGCTTCTGCTTGTGTCTGGCCCCTGTTGGAGCGTCCAGGCACAGGACTTCTGCTGCTGCTGACTAAATGGCCTCCTTAATTGGATCATTTGAGTAGCCAGCACACCTGTGCAGGTAGGGCATGACATGATAGGCAGCTGCCTTGATAGCGGGTGGGTGCTGAATGTTCCTAATTGACAAAATAAGATTAATGCTTATGAAGAAATATAAAATCTCATCCCTTCCCCAATATCGCGCCACACCCCTACCCCTTAATTCCCTGGTTGAACGTGATGGACATATGTCTTTTTTCGACCGTACTAACTATGTAACTATGTAACATAACATGGGGGGGGGGGGGGGGTCTCCTGGCTGTTCACACAGGTGTGTCATTGCTGTACATTGACCATGCATTGCTTCTGTGGTATTGCAAAGGCAAAGACAAATGCTTCCAGCCATCCATTGCACTAATGGATTGGTCATCAGCTGGCTGTCTATGTCCCGCATCAATATAGACCAAAGTACAGAGGGTTAGGCTATGCTATTGTGCACCTACCTGATGCATCAGAAGGTGCGAGGCCCTTGCTAAATTCTGTGCACAGACTTTGAGATCTATGCTTTAGACTGTATCTAAACCTGCTCCAACATGGACTGACATTCTGGCCTACTTTCAGCCGATGCGACTTGTCTGTCGCTGAACAGTCGCTTTTTATGTATTCAGCACCTATGTATAATGTTGTAAAAATGCTCTAGAAGCTAAAGTCGCAGAAATGTCACACATATTTGGCCTGCAACTTTCTGTGCGACAAATTCAGACAGGAAAAATCAGTATAAATCCTTAGAAAATTATCCCCCAGTGTCTCCATCTGCTGGCGGTATTGAATAAGCATTGCTGCACTGATGGGGTATGCATTAGACGAAAAAAAAGAAGAAAAAGAAGAATAATACGCCCAGAAAAGAGGCGAAAAGGAGAAAAACGTAAAAAAACGTGAAAAAAAAGTAAGAGGAAGAGAAGGGAAAAAAAGGTGGAAATGGGTTTAAAAGTGATTTCGGCGGAGAAATATATATATATATATATATATATATATATATATATATATATATGCGCACACACACACATAGATATAAACGTATTCTCCGTTGAGATATTGCAGCCGCTGCTGTGTCCAGGCCCAGGAGCCTTAGCACTGTGCTGTGATGTCACTCAATACCACTGACATCACTAGGTGTAAACAACATCTCTCCTTTGCTGTGTATGTGACTATGGAGCTGTTTGGTGATGTCGTCTATTACGGCCTTCATAGAAGCAACAGGAGATTGTTGCATCCATCTTGAACCCTCAGAACTACAGTGCTATGATGTCACTCACTTCCACAGGCCTTGCAGAGTGTAAACAACAACAACCCAGCTTTGTTGTGTATGTAACCAAAGGGATTTGTGATGTCACCTAGAACCTTCACAGCAGCGACAGCTTTATGAGGAGCATCAGCACTGCTCTGCCTGAGCAGAACCATCACCGCCATAGGTTGTCAAATAACCCGGATTTAACCCACACAGGTAAGTCCAATGGGGTGCAGGCATGTCCTCTATGCTTACAGCTTCCCGTGGGTGTTGGTTTGATACCGTTTGGGGACAGCCAAGGAGGCATCTGCAGGCAACAAAGGTAGGTGTGTGCTTGTGTGTGTGTTTCCTATGCAGATCCTAAGCCCAGTGTCACATGCAAGTAGGAGGAGTAAGAAGGGTTCCTGGCAAATCCGGGTTATGGATTGCATTTAAAAAGGCCCCGTGGGAGTGCAATGGGCCCCTGTCTTGCTGCTTAGCAATAATGGTATGGGTTTAGGTTCTGCTGTGTGTACTGGTGGTTGACTGCCCCCCAGCCCAGAGTGTGCATGGAAAATTGTCTGGCAGCCTCCCTGACAGCAAGCAGTGATAGTGCCCATGAAGGGGACCTTGTTGGGCCCGCCCCTTTCACGGTTATCGCTTCTCGGCCTTTTGGCTAAGATCAAGTGTAGTATCTGTTCTTATCAGTTTAATATCTGATACGTCCCCTATCTGGGGACCATATATTAAATGGATTTTTGAGAACGGGGGCCGATTTCGAAGCTTGCTTCCGTCGCCCTATGCATTGACCCGATATGGCAGTATCTTCGGGTACAGTGCACCACCCCCTTACAGGGTTAAAAAGAAAGATTCCTACTTTCATTGCTACCTGCTTGCTGGCTAGCCAGCTAGCCAGCCCTGTGGGCCTTGCTGCTGCTGCAGCCAAAAAACAAAAGGTGGTGCTGCTGCTGCTTCTGCTGCTTCTGCTTCTGCTTGTGTCTGGCCCCTGTTGGAGCGTCCAGGCACAGGACTTCTGCTGCTGCTGACTAAATGGCCTCCTTAATTGGATCATTTGAGTAGCCAGCACACCTGTGCAGGTAGGGCATGACATGATAGGCAGCTGCCTTGATAGCGGGTGGGTGCTGAATGTTCCTAATTGACAAAATAAGATTAATGCTTATGAAGAAATATAAAATCTCATCCCCTCCCCAATATCGCGCCACACCCCTACCCCTTAATTCCCTGGTTGAACGTGATGGACATATGTCTTTTTTCGACCGTACTAACTATGTAACTATGTAACATAACATGGGGGGGGGGGGGGGGGGGGTCTCCTGGCTGTTCACACAGGTGTGTCATTGCTGTACATTGACCATGCATTGCTTCTGTGGTATTGCAAAGGCAAAGACAAATGCTTCCAGCCATCCATTGCACTAATGGATTGGTCATCAGCTGGCTGTCTATGTCCCGCATCAATATAGACCAAAGTACAGAGGGTTAGGCTATGCTATTGTGCACCTACCTGATGCATCAGAAGGTGCGAGGCCCTTGCTAAATTCTGTGCACAGACTTTGAGATCTATGCTTTAGACTGTATCTAAACCTGCTCCAACATGGACTGACATTCTGGCCTACTTTCAGCCGATGCGACTTGTCTGTCGCTGAACAGTCGCTTTTTATGTATTCAGCACCTATGTATAATGTTGTAAAAATGCTCTAGAAGCTAAAGTCGCAGAAATGTCACACATATTTGGCCTGCAACTTTCTGTGCGACAAATTCAGACAGGAAAAATCAGTATAAATCCTTAGAAAATTATCCCCCAGTGTCTCCATCTGCTGGCGGTATTGAATAAGCATTGCTGCACTGATGGGGTATGCATTAGACGAAAAAAAAGAAGAAAAAGAAGAATAATACGCCCAGAAAAGAGGCGAAAAGGAGAAAAACGTAAAAAAACGTGAAAAAAAAGTAAGAGGAAGAGAAGGGAAAAAAAGGTGGAAATGGGTTTAAAAGTGATTTCGGCGGAGAAATATATATATATATATATATATATATATATATATATATATATATATATATATATATATGCGCACACACACACATAGATATAAACGTATTCTCCGTTGAGATATTGCAGCCGCTGCTGTGTCCAGGCCCAGGAGCCTTAGCACTGTGCTGTGATGTCACTCAATACCACTGACATCACTAGGTGTAAACAACATCTCTCCTTTGCTGTGTATGTGACTATGGAGCTGTTTGGTGATGTCGTCTATTACGGCCTTCATAGAAGCAACAGGAGATTGTTGCATCCATCTTGAACCCTCAGAACTACAGTGCTATGATGTCACTCACTTCCACAGGCCTTGCAGAGTGTAAACAACAACAACCCAGCTTTGTTGTGTATGTAACCAAAGGGATTTGTGATGTCACCTAGAACCTTCACAGCAGCGACAGCTTTATGAGGAGCATCAGCACTGCTCTGCCTGAGCAGAACCATCACCGCCATAGGTTGTCAAATAACCCGGATTTAACCCACACAGGTAAGTCCAATGGGGTGCAGGCATGTCCTCTATGCTTACAGCTTCCCGTGGGTGTTGGTTTGATACCGTTTGGGGACAGCCAAGGAGGCATCTGCAGGCAACAAAGGTAGGTGTGTGCTTGTGTGTGTGTTTCCTATGCAGATCCTAAGCCCAGTGTCACATGCAAGTAGGAGGAGTAAGAAGGGTTCCTGGCAAATCGGGTTATGGATTGCATTAAAAAGGCCCCGTGGGAGTGCAATGGGCCCTGTCTTGCTGCTTAGCAATAATGGTATGGGTTTAGGTTCTGCTGTGTGTACTGGTGGTTGACTGCCCCCCAGCCCAGAGTGTGCATGGAAAATTGTCTGGCAGCCTCCCTGACAGCAAGCAGTGATAGTGCCCATGAAGGGGACCTTGTTGGGCCCGCCCCTTTCACGGTTATCGCTTCTCGGCCTTTTGGCTAAGATCAAGTGTAGTATCTGTTCTTATCAGTTTAATATCTGATACGTCCCCTATCTGGGGACCATATATTAAATGGATTTTTGAGAACGGGGGCCGATTTCGAAGCTTGCTTCCGTCGCCCTATGCATTGACCCGATATGGCAGTATCTTCGGGTACAGTGCACCACCCCCTTACAGGGTTAAAAAGAAAGATTCCTACTTTCATTGCTACCTGCTTGCTGCTAGCCAGCTAGCCAGCCCTGTGGGCCTTGCTGCTGCTGCAGCCAAAAAACAAAAGGTGGTGCTGCTGCTGCTTCTGCTGCTTCTGCTTCTGCTTGTGTCTGGCCCCTGTTGGAGCGTCCAGGCACAGGACTTCTGCTGCTGCTGACTAAATGGCCTCCTTAATTGGATCATTTGAGTAGCCAGCACACCTGTGCAGGTAGGGCATGACATGATAGGCAGCTGCCTTGATAGCGGGTGGGTGCTGAATGTTCATAATTGACAAAATAAGATTAATGCTTATGAAGAAATATAAAATCTCATCCCTTCCCCAATATCGCGCCACACCCCTACCCCTTAATTCCCTGGTTGAACGTGATGGACATATGTCTTTTTTCGACCGTACTAACTATGTAACTATGTAACATAACATGGGGGGGGGGGGGGTCTCCTGGCTGTTCACACAGGTGTGTCCCCATTGCTGTACATTGACCATGCATTGCTTCTGTGGTATTGCAAAGGCAAAGACAAATGCTTCCAGCCATCCATTGCACTAATGGATTGGTCATCAGCTGGCTGTCTATGTCCCGCATCAATATAGACCAAAGTACAGAGGGTTAGGCTATGCTATTGTGCACCTACCTGATGCATCAGAAGGTGCGAGGCCCTTGCTAAATTCTGTGCACAGACTTTGAGATCTATGCTTTAGGACTGTATCTAAACCTGCTCCAACATGGACTGACATTCTGGCCTACTTTCAGCCGATGCGACTTGTCTGTCGCTGAACAGTCGCTTTTTATGTATTCAGCACCTATGTATAATGTTGTAAAAATGCTCTAGAAGCTAAAGTCGCAGAAATGTCACACATATTTGGCCTGCAACTTTCTGTGCGACAAATTCAGACAGGAAAAATCAGTATAAATCCTTAGAAAATTATCCCCCAGTGTCTCCATCTGCTGGCGGTATTGAATAAGCATTGCTGCACTGATGGGGTATGCATTAGACGAAAAAAAGAAGAAAAAGAAGAATAATACGCCCAGAAAAGAGGCGAAAAGGAGAAAAACGTAAAAAAACGTGAAAAAAAAGTAAGAGGAAGAGAAGGGAAAAAAAGGTGGAAATGGGTTTAAAAGTGATTTCGGCGGAGAAATATATATATATATATATATATATATATATATATATATATATATATATGCGCACACACACACATAGATATAAACGTATTCTCCGTTGAGATATTGCAGCCGCTGCTGTGTCCAGGCCCAGGAGCCTTAGCACTGTGCTGTGATGTACACTCAATACCACTGACATCACTAGGTGTAAACAACATCTCTCCTTTGCTGTGTATGTGACTATGGAGCTGTTTGGTGATGTCGTCTATTACGGCCTTCATAGAAGCAACAGGAGATTGTTGCATCCATCTTGAACCCTCAGAACTACAGTGCTATGATGTCACTCACTTCCACAGGCCTTGCAGAGTGTAAACAACAACAACCCAGCTTTGTTGTGTATGTAACCAAAGGGATTTGTGATGTCACCTAGAACCTTCACAGCAGCGACAGCTTTATGAGGAGCATCAGCATTGCTCTGCCTGAGCAGAACCATCACCGCCATAGGTTGTCAAATAACCCGGATTTAACCCACACAGGTAAGTCCAATGGGGTGCAGGCATGTCCTCTATGCTTACAGCTTCCCGTGGGTGTTGGTTTGATACCGTTTGGGGACAGCCAAGGAGGCATCTGCAGGCAACAAAGGTAGGTGTGTGCTTGTGTGTGTGTTTCCTATGCAGATCCTAAGCCCAGTGTCACATGCAAGTAGGAGGAGTAAGAAGGGTTCCTGGCAAATCCGGGTTATGGATTGCATTTAAAAAGGCCCCGTGGGAGTGCAATGGGCCCCTGTCTTGCTGCTTAGCAATAATGGTATGGGTTTAGGTTCTGCTGTGTGTACTGGTGGTTGACTGCCCCCCAGCCCAGAGTGTGCATGGAAAATTGTCTGGCAGCCTCCCTGACAGCAAGCAGTGATAGTGCCCATGAAGGGGACCTTGTTGGGCCCGCCCCTTTCACGGTTATCGCTTCTCGGCCTTTTGGCTAAGATCAAGTGTAGTATCTGTTCTTATCAGTTTAATATCTGATACGTCCCCTATCTGGGGACCATATATTAAATGGATTTTTGAGAACGGGGGCCGATTTCGAAGCTTGCTTCCGTCGCCCTATGCATTGACCCGATATGGCAGTATCTTCGGGTACAGTGCACCACCCCCTTACAGGGTTAAAAAGAAAGATTCCTACTTTCATTGCTACCTGCTTGCTGGCTAGCCAGCTAGCCAGCCCTGTGGGCCTTGCTGCTGCTGCAGCCAAAAAACAAAAGGTGGTGCTGCTGCTGCTTCTGCTGCTTCTGCTTCTGCTTGTGTCTGGCCCCTGTTGGAGCGTCCAGGCACAGGACTTCTGCTGCTGCTGACTAAATGGCCTCCTTAATTGGATCATTTGAGTAGCCAGCACACCTGTGCAGGTAGGGCATGACATGATAGGCAGCTGCCTTGATAGCGGGTGGGTGCTGAATGTTCCTAATTGACAAAATAAGATTAATGCTTATGAAGAAATATAAAATCTCATCCCTTCCCCAATATCGCGCCACACCCCTACCCCTTAATTCCCTGGTTGAACGTGATGGACATATGTCTTTTTTCGACCGTACTAACTATGTAACTATGTAACATAACATGGGGGGGTCTCCTGGCTGTTCACACAGGTGTGTCATTGCTGTACATTGACCATGCATTGCTTCTGTGGTATTGCAAAGGCAAAGACAAATGCTTCCAGCCATCCATTGCACTAATGGATTGGTCATCAGCTGGCTGTCTATGTCCCGCATCAATATAGACCAAAGTACAGAGGGTTAGGCTATGCTATTGTGCACCTACCTGATGCATCAGAAGGTGCGAGGCCCTTGCTAAATTCTGTGCACAGACTTTGAGATCTATGCTTTAGACTGTATCTAAACCTGCTCCAACATGGACTGACATTCTGGCCTACTTTCAGCCGATGCGACTTGTCTGTCGCTGAACAGTCGCTTTTTATGTATTCAGCACCTATGTATAATGTTGTAAAAATGCTCTAGAAGCTAAAGTCGCAGAAATGTCACACATATTTGGCCTGCAACTTTCTGTGCGACAAATTCAGACAGGAAAAATCAGTATAAATCCTTAGAAAATTATCCCCCAGTGTCTCCATCTGCTGGCGGTATTGAATAAGCATTGCTGCACTGATGGGGTATGCATTAGACGAAAAAAAAGAAGAAAAAGAAGAATAATACGCCCAGAAAAGAGGCGAAAAGGAGAAAAACGTAAAAAAACGTGAAAAAAAAGTAAGAGGAAGAGAAGGGAAAAAAAGGTGGAAATGGGTTTAAAAGTGATTTCGGCGGAGAAATATATATATATATATATATATATATATATATATATATATATATATATGCGCACACACACACATAGATATAAACGTATTCTCCGTTGAGATATTGCAGCCGCTGCTGTGTCCAGGCCCAGGAGCCTTAGCACTGTGCTGTGATGTCACTCAATACCACTGACATCACTAGGTGTAAACAACATCTCTCCTTTGCTGTGTATGTGACTATGGAGCTGTTTGGTGATGTCGTCTATTACGGCCTTCATAGAAGCAACAGGAGATTGTTGCATCCATCTTGAACCCTCAGAACTACAGTGCTATGATGTCACTCACTTCCACAGGCCTTGCAGAGTGTAAACAACAACAACCCAGCTTTGTTGTGTATGTAACCAAAGGGATTTGTGATGTCACCTAGAACCTTCACAGCAGCGACAGCTTTATGAGGAGCATCAGCACTGCTCTGCCTGAGCAGAACCATCACCGCCATAGGTTGTCAAATAACCCGGATTTAACCCACACAGGTAAGTCCAATGGGGTGCAGGCATGTCCTCTATGCTTACAGCTTCCCGTGGGTGTTGGTTTGATACCGTTTGGGGACAGCCAAGGAGGCATCTGCAGGCAACAAAGGTAGGTGTGTGCTTGTGTGTGTGTTTCCTATGCAGATCCTAAGCCCAGTGTCACATGCAAGTAGGAGGAGTAAGAAGGGTTCCTGGCAAATCCGGGTTATGGATTGCATTTAAAAAGGCCCCGTGGGAGTGCAATGGGCCCCTGTCTTGCTGCTTAGCAATAATGGTATGGGTTTAGGTTCTGCTGTGTGTACTGGTGGTTGACTGCCCCCCAGCCCAGAGTGTGCATGGAAAATTGTCTGGCAGCCTCCCTGACAGCAAGCAGTGATAGTGCCCATGAAGGGGACCTTGTTGGGCCCGCCCCTTTCACGGTTATCGCTTCTCGGCCTTTTGGCTAAGATCAAGTGTAGTATCTGTTCTTATCAGTTTAATATCTGATACGTCCCCTATCTGGGGACCATATATTAAATGGATTTTTGAGAACGGGGGCCGATTTCGAAGCTTGCTTCCGTCGCCCTATGCATTGACCCGATATGGCAGTATCTTCGGGTACAGTGCACCACCCCCTTACAGGGTTAAAAAGAAAGATTCCTACTTTCATTGCTACCTGCTTGCTGGCTAGCCAGCTAGCCAGCCCTGTGGGCCTTGCTGCTGCTGCAGCCAAAAAACAAAAGGTGGTGCTGCTGCTGCTTCTGCTGCTTCTGCTGCTTCTGCTTCTGCTTGTGTCTGGCCCCTGTTGGAGCGTCCAGGCACAGGACTTCTGCTGCTGCTGACTAAATGGCCTCCTTAATTGGATCATTTGAGTAGCCAGCACACCTGTGCAGGTAGGGCATGACATGATAGGCAGCTGCCTTGATAGCGGGTGGGTGCTGAATGTTCCTAATTGACAAAATAAGATTAATGCTTATGAAGAAATATAAAATCTCATCCCTTCCCCAATATCGCGCCACACCCCTACCCCTTAATTCCCTGGTTGAACGTGATGGACATATGTCTTTTTTCGACCGTACTAACTATGTAACTATGTAACATAACATGGGGGGGGGGGGGGGGGGGTCTCCTGGCTGTTCACACAGGTGTGTCATTGCTGTACATTGACCATGCATTGCTTCTGTGGTATTGCAAAGGCAAAGACAAATGCTTCCAGCCATCCATTGCACTAATGGATTGGTCATCAGCTGGCTGTCTATGTCCCGCATCAATATAGACCAAAGTACAGAGGGTTAGGCTATGCTATTGTGCACCTACCTGATGCATCAGAAGGTGCGAGGCCCTTGCTAAATTCTGTGCACAGACTTTGAGATCTATGCTTTAGACTGTATCTAAACCTGCTCCAACATGGACTGACATTCTGGCCTACTTTCAGCCGATGCGACTTGTCTGTCGCTGAACAGTCGCTTTTTATGTATTCAGCACCTATGTATAATGTTGTAAAAATGCTCTAGAAGCTAAAGTCGCAGAAATGTCACACATATTTGGCCTGCAACTTTCTGTGCGACAAATTCAGACAGGAAAAATCAGTATAAATCCTTAGAAAATTATCCCCCAGTGTCTCCATCTGCTGGCGGTATTGAATAAGCATTGCTGCACTGATGGGGTATGCATTAGACGAAAAAAAAGAAGAAAAAGAAGAATAATACGCCCAGAAAAGAGGCGAAAAGGAGAAAAACGTAAAAAAACGTGAAAAAAAAGTAAGAGGAAGAGAAGGGAAAAAAAGGTGGAAATGGGTTTAAAAGTGATTTCGGCGGAGAAATATATATATATATATATATATATATATATATATATATATATATGCGCACACACACACATAGATATAAACGTATTCTCCGTTGAGATATTGCAGCCGCTGCTGTGTCCAGGCCCAGGAGCCTTAGCACTGTGCTGTGATGTCACTCAATACCACTGACATCACTAGGTGTAAACAACATCTCTCCTTTGCTGTGTATGTGACTATGGAGCTGTTTGGTGATGTCGTCTATTACGGCCTTCATAGAAGCAACAGGAGATTGTTGCATCCATCTTGAACCCTCAGAACTACAGTGCTATGATGTCACTCACTTCCACAGGCCTTGCAGAGTGTAAACAACAACAACCCAGCTTTGTTGTGTATGTAACCAAAGGGATTTGTGATGTCACCTAGAACCTTCACAGCAGCGACAGCTTTATGAGGAGCATCAGCACTGCTCTGCCTGAGCAGAACCATCACCGCCATAGGTTGTCAAATAACCCGGATTTAACCCACACAGGTAAGTCCAATGGGGTGCAGGCATGTCCTCTATGCTTACAGCTTCCCGTGGGTGTTGGTTTGATACCGTTTGGGGACAGCCAAGGAGGCATCTGCAGGCAACAAAGGTAGGTGTGTGCTTGTGTGTGTGTTTCCTATGCAGATCCTAAGCCCAGTGTCACATGCAAGTAGGAGGAGTAAGAAGGGTTCCTGGCAAATCCGGGTTATGGATTGCATTTAAAAAGGCCCCGTGGGAGTGCAATGGGCCCCTGTCTTGCTGCTTAGCAATAATGGTATGGGTTTAGGTTCTGCTGTGTGTACTGGTGGTTGACTGCCCCCCAGCCCAGAGTGTGCATGGAAAATTGTCTGGCAGCCTCCCTGACACCAAGCAGTGATAGTGCCCATGAAGGGGACCTTGTTGGGCCCGCCCCTTTCACGGTTATCGCTTCTCGGCCTTTTGGCTAAGATCGGGGTTTATTGCCTCGATCGGCGCTGAGGGTGCGAGTGAACTGCGCCGCGACTAGCTGCGTAGGTGATCAAGACTGTGGTACTCGTTACCGACAGATTTGGAAAGATGGCTGGATCCAACATGTCTGCAGTGGAGAAGACCGTACGCATCAAGGTGCTAACCACGGATCGTCTAAGAAACAGCATTGAATACATCGGCCATACCATTGTGGAGCGACTGGCAGGATTTTCCTTGAGCGACCTCTTTTGTGTCCAGGAGAACAAGCGCCAAGGTATTTATGACGTGTCCTTCTTATATGATGCTGACTGCCAGAACTTTTATGAGTGCTTAAAACGGAACAGTGGAAGTGAGGTTTTGCGGGATGTGTCCTTTTATCCCCTTTTTGAAATGGGGACAAAGACTTTGTTTATCCACATGTACAATCCGTTTGTTGATGTCTCTATGATTAAGAACTTCTTGAGCATCTATTGTGAGTCTATTGCTGGTGGTACTAAGCAGACAAGCAGCATTGGTGTATTTAATGGCACGTATAAGTTCTTTGTGAAGTTGCGGCTTGATGGAGATTGCATTGGAGGCGTTAAGCACCCTCCGGCGAACTTTACCATTGCTGGTTTCAGAGGTTATCTCTATTACTACGGACAGCCATCTTTCTGTAGAAATTGTCTATTGTTTGGACATGTGAAGGAGGCCTGCCCTGGCAGTAAGAAATGCAGGAACTGTAAGCAACCGGGGCATGAGGCGGGTGCATGTCCACACCCGAGGACCTGTGACCTATGTGGGGAAGCTGGCCATGTGTACAAGAACTGTCCAGTGTTGAAGAGGAGGGAGGAGGAGAGGAGAATGGAAGAGGAAATGGTGGAGAGGAGGAGGGCAGCTGCAGCTGCGGCTGCAGTGGTTCCTGCAAGAGAGAGCGTTATTATTGGAGAGGTACAGAGTCCTGTGGTGGTAGAGGAGCAAGTGGTGGTGGAGGAGGAGCAAATGGCGGTGCAAGTGGAAGAAGGGGAGATTGAGGATGCTCCCAGTCCCCCGGCTGAGGAGTCGCCGCAAATTGAAGAGTGGTCTTCTTCTGAAGGTGAAGACCGTGAGGAGAGACATAGAGAGAGAGAGGATGACTTTGATCTTTTTCGTCCCCCCAAGAAGACGGCCAGGAAGCTTTCTGGTGGACAGATGGAGTCGACGCTGGTGGCTACGGACAATCGGTATCAACCGCTATCTGAGAGCGACATGGATGCGTGCTCTGCGGGAGAAGCTTCTCCCACACCGCTGAGGAAAGCTACCTAAATAACTTTCTTCTTTTCTGTCAAATTCTTCCTTAGGGTTGTTAAGATGGTGGTATGTCTTTTTTAGTCGGTTCTATAAACGTTAGAGTCTTTAGAAGTAAAGTCAGAAGGACAGTAATTTTGGAGGACTTGGCAGGGAAAAAAGCGGACATTATTTGTTTGCAGGAATGTGGGCTAAATGATATTCCGGGGAAGGGAGAATGGGCTTATGGTCCTGCTGTTTGGTCGGTGTCTGGGCATAATAGGAATGATGGGGTAGGGGTGCTTTTTAAGAGCTTTAAGTTTGAAGTTTGTAGTTATGTGGTAATAGAGGAGGGGAGGTGTATCATGGTGGAGGTTAAGGTGCAGGGGGTTAAATTTAGGTTGATAAATGTGTATGCGCCGGTAAGGAGGGAGGAGCGGGTGGGGTTGTTGGAGGTAATTAAGAGGTTTCTGCCGGGTAAAATACCTTTGGTGTGGGTGGGGGATTTCAATTGTGAAATTGAGGGGAATGTGGATGTATCTGGGAATATTCTTAAAAGTATGGTGTGTGACTTTAAGTTAAAGGATGTGGCTGAAGCGTGTGGAGTGTGTCCTTTGTTAGATACATATTATTCTGATAGTGGAAGTCATAGTTCCAGACTTGATATGTGTTTTGTGTCTAAGGGTGTGTTATGTAAGAATTATATGCAAGAAAAAGTAGGATATTCAGATCATGAGTATGTGTGTTGTGAGTTAGTATTGGATGCAGATTGTGTGAGTGGGAGGGGTGTATGGAAATTAAATGTTAAATTGTTGGAAGTGGAAGGAGTGTATGATAGATATGTTAATAAGTATAGGGGTTGGTGTAAGAAAAAGAATGATTTTCCTGATATATTGTGTTGGTGGGAATGGGTTAAGGGTCAAACAAAAGTTTTCTTTAAAAGAGAGGGATATAAGCGGAATGCTGGGAGGAAGAAGAAGTATGAATGGTTGAATAAAAGATTGGTGTTTCTCAATAAGTTAAAGAAGTATGGCTGGAGTGTGGGTGAGCAGATTGAGGTTGTGAAGAGTGATCTAAAAAATTGGTTGAATGAGAAAGGTAAAGAGTTGATGTATCAAGCAAAACTTGATAAGTTAGAGAAAGATGAGAAATGTTCGAGATATTTCTTTAAAAAAGTTATTGGGAAGAGAGAGGATATGGTAAGAGTGTATGATGATGATGGCTGTCTGGTTAAAGGTAAAGCTGTGTTGGGAGTGGTTAAAAATTTTTATGAAGAGTTGTATGCGGTAAAAGATTGTGAAGAGGACTTGCAGGATGAAGTGTTGAGAGTGCTTGATAAGAGGGTGGATGGTAGTGAATATGGGACTCTGATGAGAGAGATTGGAGAGGAGGAAGTGAAGAGGACTGTGGATAGTATGTCAAGAAATAAAACGCCTGGAGAGGATGGGTTGCCTGTTGAATTTTATGCTTGGATTTGGGATGTTGTGAAGGATGATTTGGTGGAAGTGTATAGGTATATGTGGAGGAAGGAGAGAATGGTGGAAAGTATGAAGAGTGGAGTGGTTGTGTTGATTTATAAGAAAGGTGATGTGAATGATGTGAGGAATTGGAGGCCGATAACTTTGTTGAGTGTAGATTATAAGGTGTTTGCTAAAATAATTACAAATAGGATGAGAGATGTGGTTGAGCAGGTGATTGGAGAAGAACAAGTGTGTGGAGTGCCTGGGAGAAGAATAAATGAAAATTTGTGTTTGTTGAGAGATTTGTTATGGGATAGTATGAGTAGGAAACAGGAGGTTAGAGTGATGTCGATAGATTTTGAAAAGGCGTTTGATCGTCTGTCACATAGGTTTTTGTTTAGAGTATTAGTGAGAATGGGATTCCCGGGTGATTTTGTAAATGTTGTAAGGATGCTGTATGATGGAGTATATAGTAAGGTTTTGATAAATGGTTGGATGTCTGAGAAGGTGAAAGTATGTTCTGGTGTAAGGCAGGGTTGTCCGTTGTCCCCTATGGCTTTTATATGTGCTATGGAGCCATTATTAGAGATGTTGCGGCGGGATAAGTGTGTTAGAGGGTTAAAAATTCCAGGGAGTGGTGGGAGAGAAGTCAAAGTTTTGGCCTACATGGATGATGTGTGTATTTTGGGAGAGTCTGTGGCTGTTATGAGAAGGGCAAAGTTACTAGTTGGATTGTTTTGTGGAGCGTCTGGGTTTAAGGTGAATTGGGACAAAAGTGAGTATAAATGTTTTGGTAGTATGCAAGGAAGTGAGGATGTGGGTATGAAGAATATTGAAGGTGGTATTCAGGTTTTAGGTGTTAAAATGGATGAAAGATTGGATGGGAGAGAAAGTTGGGATGATGTAGAGAAGAGAGTGTCCAAAAAATTGAGTCTTTGGAGGTTGAGAGATTTGTCTATGGTTGGGAAAGTGCTGGTTGTGAAAAGTGTAATATTGCCTATTTTATTGTATGTGGCAATAGTGTTTCCGCCAAGTTATATGGTTTTAAGGAAGTTAAAAAGAATTTTGTTTGTGTTTTTTTGGGGTACAAAAGTGGAAAGAGTGAGGAGAGAAGTTGTGATGAAGGATGGTAGTAAGGGTGGAATGGGATTTCCAAATCTAGATGTGTATTTGGGGGTGAATGTGGTGTTTGCGGTTAGAAGGATGATGAGAGGAGAAAAGAATTTTGCATGTATGTTGAGATATTTAGGTGGGCGTGTGTTATGCAAATTAGGTTGGCTGGAGAGAGATTTGAGAGTGCCTTATGCGTTTGTGTGCCCGAGTTGGTATTTGTATGTGGAAAAGTTTTTGGAGAGTTATAGGTTGATTGGTGTGAGAAAAGAGTTGTTTGAAAGTAAGAAGAATGTGTTTGGGTATGTCGCCGCAAGTGAGGTGGAGTGTCCGATTAATATGGTAAGAGGCCAGGATGTGTCTAAGGTGTGGAAGAGTTTAATGACAGACGGAATATCAAATAGACAGAGAGAGATAGGATGGCAGTGTTTGCATGGAGCCCTACCAGTAAGAGAGTTCCAAAGGAATAGAGGTATTGGAAGGAGTGAAATATGTCCGAGGGAAGATTGTAGTGGGGTTGAAAGTGTGATGCATGTGATTTGGAATTGTGACATGGCTCAGAATGTATGGAGAGGGATAGGTCCGTTGTGTAAGGAGTTGACTGGGATAAATAGGTTCTCATATGAGGTTGTGATGTTTGGTCTTAGTATGATTGGAAGAAAGAATGAAAGAGTGTTGTTTGTGTTGTTGGCGATTGTGAAGGAAGTCTTGTGGGATGTTAGAAATTTATATGTGTTTAAGAGAAAAGATGTGACTGTGGAAGGAAGTTTAAGAATGATTCTGGATAGGTTGTACACCGTTTATTTACGTGATAAAAAGAAATTAGGTGAAATAGATGCAGAAGGGATATGGAAATTTTTGAAGTGGAGACATGTTGTAAGGGTGTAATGGTGATGGTATTTGAATTTGTTTTGAATTTGCTTTGAACAAATAAAGAATGACCTAATGATGAGTTAGACTTTACCATGAGTCAAAAATGACGCGTTATCTAAGTGGTGTTTAGTCTAAACCTGAAGGTTTATAAAAAAAAAAAAAAATCTGTTCTTATCAGTTTAATATCTGATACGTCCCCTATCTGGGGACCATATATTAAATGGATTTTTGAGAACGGGGGCCGATTTCGAAGCTTGCTTCCGTCGCCCTATGCATTGACCCGATATGGCAGTATCTTCGGGTACAGTGCACCACCCCCTTACAGGGTTAAAAAGAAAGATTCCTACTTTCATTGCTACCTGCTTGCTGGCTAGCCAGCTAGCCAGCCCTGTGGGCCTTGCTGCTGCTGCAGCCAAAAAACAAAAGGTGGTGCTGCTGCTGCTTCTGCTGCTTCTGCTTCTGCTTGTGTCTGGCCCCTGTTGGAGCGTCCAGGCACAGGACTTCTGCTGCTGCTGACTAAATGGCCTCCTTAATTGGATCATTTGAGTAGCCAGCACACCTGTGCAGGTAGGGCATGACATGATAGGCAGCTGCCTTGATAGCGGGTGGGTGCTGAATGTTCCTAATTGACAAAATAAGATTAATGCTTATGAAGAAATATAAAATCTCATCCCTTCCCCAATATCGCGCCACACCCCTACCCCTTAATTCCCTGGTTGAACGTGATGGACATATGTCTTTTTTCGACCGTACTAACTATGTAACTATGTAACATAACATGGGGGGGGGGGGGGGGGGGTCTCCTGGCTGTTCACACAGGTGTGTCATTGCTGTACATTGACCATGCATTGCTTCTGTGGTATTGCAAAGGCAAAGACAAATGCTTCCAGCCATCCATTGCACTAATGGATTGGTCATCAGCTGGCTGTCTATGTCCCGCATCAATATAGACCAAAGTACAGAGGGTTAGGCTATGCTATTGTGCACCTACCTGATGCATCAGAAGGTGCGAGGCCCTTGCTAAATTCTGTGCACAGACTTTGAGATCTATGCTTTAGACTGTATCTAAACCTGCTCCAACATGGACTGACATTCTGGCCTACTTTCAGCCGATGCGACTTGTCTGTCGCTGAACAGTCGCTTTTTATGTATTCAGCACCTATGTATAATGTTGTAAAAATGCTCTAGAAGCTAAAGTCGCAGAAATGTCACACATATTTGGCCTGCAACTTTCTGTGCGACAAATTCAGACAGGAAAAATCAGTATAAATCCTTAGAAAATTATCCCCCAGTGTCTCCATCTGCTGGCGGTATTGAATAAGCATTGCTGCACTGATGGGGTATGCATTAGACGAAAAAAAAGAAGAAAAAGAAGAATAATACGCCCAGAAAAGAGGCGAAAAGGAGAAAAACGTAAAAAAACGTGAAAAAAAAGTAAGAGGAAGAGAAGGGAAAAAAAGGTGGAAATGGGTTTAAAAGTGATTTCGGCGGAGAAATATATATATATATATATATATATATATATATATATATATATATATATATATATATGCGCACACACACACATAGATATAAACGTATTCTCCGTTGAGATATTGCAGCCGCTGCTGTGTCCAGGCCCAGGAGCCTTAGCACTGTGCTGTGATGTCACTCAATACCACTGACATCACTAGGTGTAAACAACATCTCTCCTTTGCTGTGTATGTGACTATGGAGCTGTTTGGTGATGTCGTCTATTACGGCCTTCATAGAAGCAACAGGAGATTGTTGCATCCATCTTGAACCCTCAGAACTACAGTGCTATGATGTCACTCACTTCCACAGGCCTTGCAGAGTGTAAACAACAACAACCCAGCTTTGTTGTGTATGTAACCAAAGGGATTTGTGATGTCACCTAGAACCTTCACAGCAGCGACAGCTTTATGAGGAGCATCAGCACTGCTCTGCCTGAGCAGAACCATCACCGCCATAGGTTGTCAAATAACCCGGATTTAACCCACACAGGTAAGTCCAATGGGGTGCAGGCATGTCCTCTATGCTTACAGCTTCCCGTGGGTGTTGGTTTGATACCGTTTGGGGACAGCCAAGGAGGCATCTGCAGGCAACAAAGGTAGGTGTGTGCTTGTGTGTGTGTTTCCTATGCAGATCCTAAGCCCAGTGTCACATGCAAGTAGGAGGAGTAAGAAGGGTTCCTGGCAAATCCGGGTTATGGATTGCATTTAAAAAGGCCCCGTGGGAGTGCAATGGGCCCCTGTCTTGCTGCTTAGCAATAATGGTATGGGTTTAGGTTCTGCTGTGTGTACTGGTGGTTGACTGCCCCCCAGCCCAGAGTGTGCATGGAAAATTGTCTGGCAGCCTCCCTGACAGCAAGCAGTGATAGTGCCCATGAAGGGGACCTTGTTGGGCCCGCCCCTTTCACGGTTATCGCTTCTCGGCCTTTTGGCTAAGATCAAGTGTAGTATCTGTTCTTATCAGTTTAATATCTGATACGTCCCCTATCTGGGGACCATATATTAAATGGATTTTTGAGAACGGGGGCCGATTTCGAAGCTTGCTTCCGTCGCCCTATGCATTGACCCGATATGGCAGTATCTTCGGGTACAGTGCACCACCCCCTTACAGGGTTAAAAAGAAAGATTCCTACTTTCATTGCTACCTGCTTGCTGGCTAGCCAGCTAGCCAGCCCTGTGGGCCTTGCTGCTGCTGCAGCCAAAAAACAAAAGGTGGTGCTGCTGCTGCTTCTGCTGCTTCTGCTTCTGCTTGTGTCTGGCCCCTGTTGGAGCGTCCAGGCACAGGACTTCTGCTGCTGCTGACTAAATGGCCTCCTTAATTGGATCATTTGAGTAGCCAGCACACCTGTGCAGGTAGGGCATGACATGATAGGCAGCTGCCTTGATAGCGGGTGGGTGCTGAATGTTCCTAATTGACAAAATAAGATTAATGCTTATGAAGAAATATAAAATCTCATCCCTTCCCCAATATCGCGCCACACCCCTACCCCTTAATTCCCTGGTTGAACGTGATGGACATATGTCTTTTTTCGACCGTACTAACTATGTAACTATGTAACATAACATGGGGGGGGGGGGGGGGGGGTCTCCTGGCTGTTCACACAGGTGTGTCATTGCTGTACATTGACCATGCATTGCTTCTGTGGTATTGCAAAGGCAAAGACAAATGCTTCCAGCCATCCATTGCACTAATGGATTGGTCATCAGCTGGCTGTCTATGTCCCGCATCAATATAGACCAAAGTACAGAGGGTTAGGCTATGCTATTGTGCACCTACCTGATGCATCAGAAGGTGCGAGGCCCTTGCTAAATTCTGTGCACAGACTTTGAGTTCTATGCTTTAGACTGTATCTAAACCTGCTCCAACATGGACTGACATTCTGGCCTACTTTCAGCCGATGCGACTTGTCTGTCGCTGAACAGTCGCTTTTTATGTATTCAGCACCTATGTATAATGTTGTAAAAATGCTCTAGAAGCTAAAGTCGCAGAAATGTCACACATATTTGGCCTGCAACTTTCTGTGCGACAAATTCAGACAGGAAAAATCAGTATAAATCCTTAGAAAATTATCCCCCAGTGTCTCCATCTGCTGGCGGTATTGAATAAGCATTGCTGCACTGATGGGGTATGCATTAGACGAAAAAAAAGAAGAAAAAGAAGAATAATACGCCCAGAAAAGAGGCGAAAAGGAGAAAAACGTAAAAAAACGTGAAAAAAAAGTAAGAGGAAGAGAAGGGAAAAAAAGGTGGAAATGGGTTTAAAAGTGATTTCGGCGGAGAAATATATATATATATATATATATATATATATATATATATATATATATATATATATATGCGCACACACACACATAGATATAAACGTATTCTCCGTTGAGATATTGCAGCCGCTGCTGTGTCCAGGCCCAGGAGCCTTAGCACTGTGCTGTGATGTCACTCAATACCACTGACATCACTAGGTGTAAACAACATCTCTCCTTTGCTGTGTATGTGACTATGGAGCTGTTTGGTGATGTCGTCTATTACGGCCTTCATAGAAGCAACAGGAGATTGTTGCATCCATCTTGAACCCTCAGAACTACAGTGCTATGATGTCACTCACTTCCACAGGCCTTGCAGAGTGTAAACAACAACAACCCAGCTTTGTTGTGTATGTAACCAAAGGGATTTGTGATGTCACCTAGAACCTTCACAGCAGCGACAGCTTTATGAGGAGCATCAGCACTGCTCTGCCTGAGCAGAACCATCACCGCCATAGGTTGTCAAATAACCCGGATTTAACCCACACAGGTAAGTCCAATGGGGTGCAGGCATGTCCTCTATGCTTACAGCTTCCCGTGGGTGTTGGTTTGATACCGTTTGGGGACAGCCAAGGAGGCATCTGCAGGCAACAAAGGTAGGTGTGTGCTTGTGTGTGTGTTTCCTATGCAGATCCTAAGCCCAGTGTCACATGCAAGTAGGAGGAGTAAGAAGGGTTCCTGGCAAATCCGGGTTATGGATTGCATTTAAAAAGGCCCCGTGGGAGTGCAATGGGCCCCTGTCTTGCTGCTTAGCAATAATGGTATGGGTTTAGGTTCTGCTGTGTGTACTGGTGGTTGACTGCCCCCCAGCCCAGAGTGTGCATGGAAAATTGTCTGGCAGCCTCCCTGACAGCAAGCAGTGATAGTGCCCATGAAGGGGACCTTGTTGGGCCCGCCCCTTTCACGGTTATCGCTTCTCGGCCTTTTGGCTAAGATCAAGTGTAGTATCTGTTCTTATCAGTTTAATATCTGATACGTCCCCTATCTGGGGACCATATATTAAATGGATTTTTGAGAACGGGGGCCGATTTCGAAGCTTGCTTCCGTCGCCCTATGCATTGACCCGATATGGCAGTATCTTCGGGTACAGTGCACCACCCCCTTACAGGGTTAAAAAGAAAGATTCCTACTTTCATTGCTACCTGCTTGCTGGCTAGCCAGCTAGCCAGCCCTGTGGGCCTTGCTGCTGCTGCAGCCAAAAAACAAAAGGTGGTGCTGCTGCTGCTTCTGCTGCTTCTGCTTCTGCTTGTGTCTGGCCCCTGTTGGAGCGTCCAGGCACAGGACTTCTGCTGCTGCTGACTAAATGGCCTCCTTAATTGGATCATTTGAGTAGCCAGCACACCTGTGCAGGTAGGGCATGACATGATAGGCAGCTGCCTTGATAGCGGGTGGGTGCTGAATGTTCCTAATTGACAAAATAAGATTAATGCTTATGAAGAAATATAAAATCTCATCCCTTCCCCAATATCGCGCCACACCCCTACCCCTTAATTCCCTGGTTGAACGTGATGGACATATGTCTTTTTTCGACCGTACTAACTATGTAACTATGTAACATAACATGGGGGGGGGGGGGGGGGGGGTCTCCTGGCTGTTCACACAGGTGTGTCATTGCTGTACATTGACCATGCATTGCTTCTGTGGTATTGCAAAGGCAAAGACAAATGCTTCCAGCCATCCATTGCACTAATGGATTGGTCATCAGCTGGCTGTCTATGTCCCGCATCAATATAGACCAAAGTACAGAGGGTTAGGCTATGCTATTGTGCACCTACCTGATGCATCAGAAGGTGCGAGGCCCTTGCTAAATTCTGTGCACAGACTTTGAGATCTATGCTTTAGACTGTATCTAAACCTGCTCCAACATGGACTGACATTCTGGCCTACTTTCAGCCGATGCGACTTGTCTGTCGCTGAACAGTCGCTTTTTATGTATTCAGCACCTATGTATAATGTTGTAAAAATGCTCTAGAAGCTAAAGTCGCAGAAATGTCACACATATTTGGCCTGCAACTTTCTGTGCGACAAAATTCAGACAGGAAAAATCAGTATAAATCCTTAGAAAATTATCCCCCAGTGTCTCCATCTGCTGGCGGTATTGAATAAGCATTGCTGCACTGATGGGGTATGCATTAGACGAAAAAAAAGAAGAAAAAGAAGAATAATACGCCCAGAAAAGAGGCGAAAAGGAGAAAAACGTAAAAAAACGTGAAAAAAAAGTAAGAGGAAGAGAAGGGAAAAAAAGGTGGAAATGGGTTTAAAAGTGATTTCGGCGGAGAAATATATATATATATATATATATATATATATATATATATACGCGCACACACACACATATATATAAACGTATTCTCCGTTGAGATATTGCAGCCGCTGCTGTGTCCAGGCCCAGGAGCCTTAGCACTGTGCTGTGATGTCACTCAATACCACTGACATCACTAGGTGTAAACAACATCTCTCCTTTGCTGTGTATGTGACTATGGAGCTGTTTGGTGATGTCGTCTATTACGGCCTTCATAGAAGCAACAGGAGATTGTTGCATCCATCTTGAACCCTCAGAACTACAGTGCTATGATGTCACTCACTTCCACAGGCCTTGCAGAGTGTAAACAACAACAACCCAGCTTTGTTGTGTATGTAACCAAAGGGATTTGTGATGTCACCTAGAACCTTCACAGCAGCGACAGCTTTATGAGGAGCATCAGCACTGCTCTGCCTGAGCAGAACCATCACCGCCATAGGTTGTCAAATAACCCGGATTTAACCCACACAGGTAAGTCCAATGGGGTGCAGGCATGTCCTCTATGCTTACAGCTTCCCGTGGGTGTTGGTTTGATACCGTTTGGGGACAGCCAAGGAGGCATCTGCAGGCAACAAAGGTAGGTGTGTGCTTGTGTGTGTGTTTCCTATGCAGATCCTAAGCCCAGTGTCACATGCAAGTAGGAGGAGTAAGAAGGGTTCCTGGCAAATCCGGGTTATGGATTGCATTTAAAAAGGCCCCGTGGGAGTGCAATGGGCCCCTGTCTTGCTGCTTAGCAATAATGGTATGGGTTTAGGTTCTGCTGTGTGTACTGGTGGTTGACTGCCCCCCAGCCCAGAGTGTGCATGGAAAATTGTCTGGCAGCCTCCCTGACAGCAAGCAGTGATAGTGCCCATGAAGGGGACCTTGTTGGGCCCGCCCCTTTCACGGTTATCGCTTCTCGGCCTTTTGGCTAAGATCAAGTGTAGTATCTGTTCTTATCAGTTTTTCATGCCGGTGGACAGTAACGCCGGTATGGGGCTGGTGGGGATGGGTGCTGCATGGAGGATGCAGGTGTACCAGGGCTTTCCGGGGCTGGTTCTGAGGAATCAGCTCGACGGCTGCCCCGATGTGACCTGTTCCCTCCGGGTCTCGCCATGAGGCTGAGAGGGTCTAGAGCCGAGGTACTTTTGTGCCTCGGGGAGTGGTGACCCCGAGGTGCCGAAACTCACTGGGAGGATAGACTCACTGAGTTGAAGCACGGGCACCATAATCTCTTCACCTTGTGGCACTCACCTCTTGATTCCCGGCCTTCTGGCTAGGATCAGAGAAATTTTTATAGATCCGGCCGGATGTCCGGGCAGTATATCTGCACACATTCACTTATTTATTTCTTTTTTGTCTCACTGTGTCACTTTTTGCGTGTTGTGTGTTCACAGGATTGGTCAGGATGCGGTAGCCCTTCTGGGTGTCCCTCCTGGCGGTCTAGGGGAGGTGTGTGTGGCCATTAGGTTCCGCACCTCCCTGCAAACACCCCGGGTACTCCTGCTTTTGCAGGGTACCTACCGTAATCGGCTCTGCGGGCAGATACCTTGGCTAACGCCAAGGGGGATGCCGGGAGCATTTGTGGTCCCCTAGTAGCTTCGGCGAAAAGGGACATCGAACCTGGAACCTCGCAGGTACCTTTTGGTCCGGAGGCGAAGGGTAAGGTTTGTTGGGGGGCCTCTCTCCTATCGGAGAAGGGCTTGCGATAGACCGCATCCTTTGTGCACGTTTTTTTAGTGTAACACGTTTGCACTTTTTCTTGCACTTTGGGTGAATCGAAAGCACGTTCCTCGGCTTTAGATAAAAAATCTGTTCTTATCAGTTTAATATCTGATACGTCCCCTATCTGGGGACCATATATTAAATGGATTTTTGAGAACGGGGGCCGATTTCGAAGCTTGCTTCCGTCGCCCTATGCATTGACCCGATATGGCAGTATCTTCGGGTACAGTGCACCACCCCCTTACAGGGTTAAAAAGAAAGATTCCTACTTTCATTGCTACCTGCTTGCTGGCTAGCCAGCTAGCCAGCCCTGTGGGCCTTGCTGCTGCTGCAGCCAAAAAACAAAAGGTGGTGCTGCTGCTGCTTCTGCTGCTTCTGCTTCTGCTTGTGTCTGGCCCCTGTTGGAGCGTCCAGGCACAGGACTTCTGCTGCTGCTGACTAAATGGCCTCCTTAATTGGATCATTTGAGTAGCCAGCACACCTGTGCAGGTAGGGCATGACATGATAGGCAGCTGCCTTGATAGCGGGTGGGTGCTGAATGTTCCTAATTGACAAAATAAGATTAATGCTTATGAAGAAATATAAAATCTCATCCCTTCCCCAATATCGCGCCACACCCCTACCCCTTAATTCCCTGGTTGAACGTGATGGACATATGTCTTTTTTCGACCGTACTAACTATGTAACTATGTAACATAACATGGGGGGGGGGGGGGGGGTCTCCTGGCTGTTCACACAGGTGTGTCATTGCTGTACATTGACCATGCATTGCTTCTGTGGTATTGCAAAGGCAAAGACAAATGCTTCCAGCCATCCATTGCACTAATGGATTGGTCATCAGCTGGCTGTCTATGTCCCGCATCAATATAGACCAAAGTACAGAGGGTTAGGCTATGCTATTGTGCACCTACCTGATGCATCAGAAGGTGCGAGGCCCTTGCTAAATTCTGTGCACAGACTTTGAGATCTATGCTTTAGACTGTATCTAAACCTGCTCCAACATGGACTGACATTCTGGCCTACTTTCAGCCGATGCGACTTGTCTGTCGCTGAACAGTCGCTTTTTATGTATTCAGCACCTATGTATAATGTTGTAAAAATGCTCTAGAAGCTAAAGTCGCAGAAATGTCACACATATTTGGCCTGCAACTTTCTGTGCGACAAATTCAGACAGGAAAAATCAGTATAAATCCTTAGAAAATTATCCCCCAGTGTCTCCATCTGCTGGCGGTATTGAATAAGCATTGCTGCACTGATGGGGTATGCATTAGACGAAAAAAAAGAAGAAAAAGAAGAATAATACGCCCAGAAAAGAGGCGAAAAGGAGAAAAACGTAAAAAAACGTGAAAAAAAAGTAAGAGGAAGAGAAGGGAAAAAAAGGTGGAAATGGGTTTAAAAGTGATTTCGGCGGAGAAATATATATATATATATATATATATATATATATATATATATATATATATATGCGCACACACACACATAGATATAAACGTATTCTCCGTTGAGATATTGCAGCCGCTGCTGTGTCCAGGCCCAGGAGCCTTAGCACTGTGCTGTGATGTCACTCAATACCACTGACATCACTAGGTGTAAACAACATCTCTCCTTTGCTGTGTATGTGACTATGGAGCTGTTTGGTGATGTCGTCTATTACGGCCTTCATAGAAGCAACAGGAGATTGTTGCATCCATCTTGAACCCTCAGAACTACAGTGCTATGATGTCACTCACTTCCACAGGCCTTGCAGAGTGTAAACAACAACAACCCAGCTTTGTTGTGTATGTAACCAAAGGGATTTGTGATGTCACCTAGAACCTTCACAGCAGCGACAGCTTTATGAGGAGCATCAGCACTGCTCTGCCTGAGCAGAACCATCACCGCCATAGGTTGTCAAATAACCCGGATTTAACCCACACAGGTAAGTCCAATGGGGTGCAGGCATGTCCTCTATGCTTACAGCTTCCCGTGGGTGTTGGTTTGATACCGTTTGGGGACAGCCAAGGAGGCATCTGCAGGCAACAAAGGTAGGTGTGTGCTTGTGTGTGTGTTTCCTATGCAGATCCTAAGCCCAGTGTCACATGCAAGTAGGAGGAGTAAGAAGGGTTCCTGGCAAATCCGGGTTATGGATTGCATTTAAAAAGGCCCCGTGGGAGTGCAATGGGCCCCTGTCTTGCTGCTTAGCAATAATGGTATGGGTTTAGGTTCTGCTGTGTGTACTGGTGGTTGACTGCCCCCCAGCCCAGAGTGTGCATGGAAAATTGTCTGGCAGCCTCCCTGACAGCAAGCAGTGATAGTGCCCATGAAGGGGACCTTGTTGGGCCCGCCCCTTTCACGGTTATCGCTTCTCGGCCTTTTGGCTAAGATCAAGTGTAGTATCTGTTCTTATCAGTTTAATATCTGATACGTCCCCTATCTGGGGACCATATATTAAATGGATTTTTGAGAACGGGGGCCGATTTCGAAGCTTGCTTCCGTCGCCCTATGCATTGACCCGATATGGCAGTATCTTCGGGTACAGTGCACCACCCCCTTACAGGGTTAAAAAGAAAGATTCCTACTTTCATTGCTACCTGCTTGCTGGCTAGCCAGCTAGCCAGCCCTGTGGGCCTTGCTGCTGCTGCAGCCAAAAAACAAAAGGTGGTGCTGCTGCTGCTTCTGCTTCTGCTTGTGTCTGGCCCCTGTTGGAGCGTCCAGGCACAGGACTTCTGCTGCTGCTGACTAAATGGCCTCCTTAATTGGATCATTTGAGTAGCCAGCACACCTGTGCAGGTAGGGCATGACATGATAGGCAGCTGCCTTGATAGCGGGTGGGTGCTGAATGTTCCTAATTGACAAAATAAGATTAATGCTTATGAAGAAATATAAAATCTCATCCCTTCCCCAATATCGCGCCACACCCCTACCCCTTAATTCCCTGGTTGAACGTGATGGACATATGTCTTTTTTCAACCGTACTAACTATGTAACTATGTAACATAACATGGGGGGGGGGGGGGGGGGGTCTCCTGGCTGTTCACACAGGTGTGTCATTGCTGTACATTGACCATGCATTGCTTCTGTGGTATTGCAAAGGCAAAGACAAATGCTTCCAGCCATCCATTGCACTAATGGATTGGTCATCAGCTGGCTGTCTATGTCCCGCATCAATATAGACCAAAGTACAGAGGGTTAGGCTATGCTATTGTGCACCTACCTGATGCATCAGAAGGTGCGAGGCCCTTGCTAAATTCTGTGCACAGACTTTGAGATCTATGCTTTAGACTGTATCTAAACCTGCTCCAACATGGACTGACATTCTGGCCTACTTTCAGCCGATGCGACTTGTCTGTCGCTGAACAGTCGCTTTTTATGTATTCAGCACCTATGTATAATGTTGTAAAAATGCTCTAGAAGCTAAAGTCGCAGAAATGTCACACATATTTGGCCTGCAACTTTCTGTGCGACAAATTCAGACAGGAAAAATCAGTATAAATCCTTAGAAAATTATCCCCCAGTGTCTCCATCTGCTGGCGGTATTGAATAAGCATTGCTGCACTGATGGGGTATGCATTAGACGAAAAAAAAGAAGAAAAAGAAGAATAATACGCCCAGAAAAGAGGCGAAAAGGAGAAAAACGTAAAAAAACGTGAAAAAAAAGTAAGAGGAAGAGAAGGGAAAAAAAGGTGGAAATGGGTTTAAAAGTGATTTCGGCGGAGAAATATATATATATATATATATATATATATATATATATATATATATATATGCGCACACACACACATAGATATAAACGTATTCTCCGTTGAGATATTGCAGCCGCTGCTGTGTCCAGGCCCAGGAGCCTTAGCACTGTGCTGTGATGTCACTCAATACCACTGACATCACTAGGTGTAAACAACATCTCTCCTTTGCTGTGTATGTGACTATGGAGCTGTTTGGTGATGTCGTCTATTACGGCCTTCATAGAAGCAACAGGAGATTGTTGCATCCATCTTGAACCCTCAGAACTACAGTGCTATGATGTCACTCACTTCCACAGGCCTTGCAGAGTGTAAACAACAACAACCCAGCTTTGTTGTGTATGTAACCAAAGGGATTTGTGATGTCACCTAGAACCTTCACAGCAGCGACAGCTTTATGAGGAGCATCAGCACTGCTCTGCCTGAGCAGAACCATCACCGCCATAGGTTGTCAAATAACCCGGATTTAACCCACACAGGTAAGTCCAATGGGGTGCAGGCATGTCCTCTATGCTTACAGCTTCCCGTGGGTGTTGGTTTGATACCGTTTGGGGACAGCCAAGGAGGCATCTGCAGGCAACAAAGGTAGGTGTGTGCTTGTGTGTGTGTTTCCTATGCAGATCCTAAGCCCAGTGTCACATGCAAGTAGGAGGAGTAAGAAGGGTTCCTGGCAAATCCGGGTTATGGATTGCATTTAAAAAGGCCCCGTGGGAGTGCAATGGGCCCCTGTCTTGCTGCTTAGCAATAATGGTATGGGTTTAGGTTCTGCTGTGTGTACTGGTGGTTGACTGCCCCCCAGCCCAGAGTGTGCATGGAAAATTGTCTGGCAGCCTCCCTGACAGCAAGCAGTGATAGTGCCCATGAAGGGGACCTTGTTGGGCCCGCCCCTTTCACGGTTATCGCTTCTCGGCCTTTTGGCTAAGATCAAGTGTAGTATCTGTTCTTATCAGTTTAATATCTGATACGTCCCCTATCTGGGGACCATATATTAAATGGATTTTTGAGAACGGGGGCCGATTTCGAAGCTTGCTTCCGTCGCCCTATGCATTGACCCGATATGGCAGTATCTTCGGGTACAGTGCACCACCCCCTTACAGGGTTAAAAAGAAAGATTCCTACTTTCATTGCTACCTGCTTGCTGGCTAGCCAGCTAGCCAGCCCTGTGGGCCTTGCTGCTGCTGCAGCCAAAAAACAAAAGGTGGTGCTGCTGCTGCTTCTGCTGCTTCTGCTTCTGCTTGTGTCTGGCCCCTGTTGGAGCGTCCAGGCACAGGACTTCTGCTGCTGCTGACTAAATGGCCTCCTTAATTGGATCATTTGAGTAGCCAGCACACCTGTGCAGGTAGGGCATGACATGATAGGCAGCTGCCTTGATAGCGGGTGGGTGCTGAATGTTCCTAATTGACAAAATAAGATTAATGCTTATGAAGAAATATAAAATCTCATCCCTTCCCCAATATCGCGCCACACCCCTACCCCTTAATTCCCTGGTTGAACGTGATGGACATATGTCTTTTTTCGACCGTACTAACTATGTAACTATGTAACATAACATGGGGGGGGGGGGGGGGGTCTCCTGGCTGTTCACACAGGTGTGTCATTGCTGTACATTGACCATGCATTGCTTCTGTGGTATTGCAAAGGCAAAGACAAATGCTTCCAGCCATCCATTGCACTAATGGATTGGTCATCAGCTGGCTGTCTATGTCCCGCATCAATATAGACCAAAGTACAGAGGGTTAGGCTATGCTATTGTGCACCTACCTGATGCATCAGAAGGTGCGAGGCCCTTGCTAAATTCTGTGCACAGACTTTGAGATCTATGCTTTAGACTGTATCTAAACCTGCTCCAACATGGACTGACATTCTGGCCTACTTTCAGCCGATGCGACTTGTCTGTCGCTGAACAGTCGCTTTTTATGTATTCAGCACCTATGTATAATGTTGTAAAAATGCTCTAGAAGCTAAAGTCGCAGAAATGTCACACATATTTGGCCTGCAACTTTCTGTGCGACAAATTCAGACAGGAAAAATCAGTATAAATCCTTAGAAAATTATCCCCCAGTGTCTCCATCTGCTGGCGGTATTGAATAAGCATTGCTGCACTGATGGGGTATGCATTAGACGAAAAAAAAAGAAGAAAAAGAAGAATAATACGCCCAGAAAAGAGGCGAAAAGGAGAAAAACGTAAAAAAACGTGAAAAAAAAGTAAGAGGAAGAGAAGGGAAAAAAAGGTGGAAATGGGTTTAAAAGTGATTTCGGCGGAGAAATATATATATATATATATATATATATATATATATATATATATATATATACGCACACACACACATAGATATAAACGTATTCTCCGTTGAGATATTGCAGCCGCTGCTGTGTCCAGGCCCAGGAGCCTTAGCACTGTGCTGTGATGTCACTCAATACCACTGACATCACTAGGTGTAAACAACATCTCTCCTTTGCTGTGTATGTGACTATGGAGCTGTTTGGTGATGTCGTCTATTACGGCCTTCATAGAAGCAACAGGAGATTGTTGCATCCATCTTGAACCCTCAGAACTACAGTGCTATGATGTCACTCACTTCCACAGGCCTTGCAGAGTGTAAACAACAACAACCCAGCTTTGTTGTGTATGTAACCAAAGGGATTTGTGATGTCACCTAGAACCTTCACAGCAGCGACAGCTTTATGAGGAGCATCAGCACTGCTCTGCCTGAGCAGAACCATCACCGCCATAGGTTGTCAAATAACCCGGATTTAACCCACACAGGTAAGTCCAATGGGGTGCAGGCATGTCCTCTATGCTTACAGCTTCCCGTGGGTGTTGGTTTGATACCGTTTGGGGACAGCCAAGGAGGCATCTGCAGGCAACAAAGGTAGGTGTGTGCTTGTGTGTGTGTTTCCTATGCAGATCCTAAGCCCAGTGTCACATGCAAGTAGGAGGAGTAAGAAGGGTTCCTGGCAAATCCGGGTTATGGATTGCATTTAAAAAGGCCCCGTGGGAGTGCAATGGGCCCCTGTCTTGCTGCTTAGCAATAATGGTATGGGTTTAGGTTCTGCTGTGTGTACTGGTGGTTGACTGCCCCCCAGCCCAGAGTGTGCATGGAAAATTGTCTGGCAGCCTCCCTGACAGCAAGCAGTGATAGTGCCCATGAAGGGGACCTTGTTGGGCCCGCCCCTTTCACGGTTATCGCTTCTCGGCCTTTTGGCTAAGATCTTGTATCTTGTCAAGGGGCTCTGAGTTCGTCGAACCTTCGGCCTTGAGGCATCGGCGGTTTTTTTAGCCGTCTTAAGCCTCATGCTGCTATAGGAGGAGGACTTACAAAGAACGGGAAGGCGATCCCCCATGGCGACCCTTAGGTTTGCTGCGCATACTGAAACTCGGATTAAGAACACCTTCCGTATTGAAGTGGATGAGGAGAAAAAGGAGAAGATGACTTTGGAATTTTTTGTCAAGAGAATTATGCTGGATTTATTGCACATTCAGAGAGAAGATGTGTTTTGCCTAAAAGACCCAGGTAAAGGACTTTTCATTCTTACCTTGACTTCCGCATCTGCATGTGACCATATGTTTGAGAAAGTTCGGGAGCTTGCCAATGAGGAGGATATGAAAGGACTTGTTTTCATTGCTCTATATTCTAATGGCGATGTTCCACTGGTGGTTACTATGCACGATCCATACGTGGATATAAGAGACATTGTCTTATTTTTAAACCAATATTGTGCGGAAGTCAAATACTCTCATAAAATAATGAATGCAATGGACTTTTGGACTGGAAAGCATAAGTTTGCTGTTAAGTTCAGAGAAGATGTGAGAGGAATTGGAGGTCTGTGTCGCCCACCTGCAAATTTTTTAATTGGGCGTAAACGTGGCTATTTATTCTACCCTGGGATGCCGTATTATTGCAGGAAATGCCATGAATATGGTCATACACAAGAATCTTGCAAAGAGGAAGTGGTTATTTGCAAAAGATGTGGCCAAAAAGGCCACACCACTTTGGACTGTCAAAATGAGATTCTGTGTAATGTGTGTAAGCAGAAAGGACACGCTTTTAAGGATTGTCCTCAACGCTCCTGGGCCAATATTGTGGCTACGTCGGCTGGTCCCTCGATGAGGAAGAGCTCCATGGATGCTGTGCCTGTGCCTAAGACCCACACCCTGAAAGTGATGCCTGAGTCTTCTGCTACCGGAATTCCTGTGATACCTGCTGTGGCTCATGTCTCCAAAAGCATTGTGTCCCCGGGGAAGGTCGTGGGACCTGAGACAGAAGTGAGGGTTTCTCCTCTCATGGAAGTTGAGGGTCCTGGACCGCCCAGAAGGGATACAGAGGAGATGGATGTAGAAGAACGGCGAAAGAGGAAAAGCAGAGACCGGAAAGAGGAAAAGGGCCTTAACATCAAAAGGAGTGGTCGAGTTAGTGCAGACGAGGGGAATGTGGAGATTGTCTGCCAAAAGGTTATAACAGCATCCGACCCTGTTAATATTGAGGAATTTGTGTCACCACCTGCAGATTGGGGTTCTTTGTCTGAGGATAATGAATGACCCAGGAGCTACCAAGTGTTAATATCTCCTCCTTCAATGTGAGGAGTTTGAAGAGCCCGGAGAGGAGGGCTGCTTTATTCTCTTTCTTGTCTTCTTTGCCTACAGACATTTTATTTTTACAGGAATGTGCCATTGATTATGATATCAATTATTCATCTTTGAGATCTGAATGGACTCTTGGCCCGTCTGTGTGGTCAGGGGATAATGAGAGGAAAGTGACTGGTGTTGGCATACTGTTCAAGAGCAGTGAGTATAAAGTTACCTCCTTCACAGACATTGTACCCGGTAGAGCCCTGCTCGTTCATATTATTTATAATGACATGAATATGAGACTTTTAAATGTATATGCCTCTCCAGATAAGGATGAAAGATCTGATTTATTAGAGAAAATTCAGTTTTATTTACCGGGTTCATCCCCGCTTATCATCGCTGGTGATTTTAATTGTATAATGGCAGGAGAGGAGCGGGCTGGAGGATCTGAACAAAGGAAAGATAAGACTGAAAAACAACTAAAGGATTTTATAGTTGATTTTAATTTAAAAGATTTGTGGAGAACCTCTTTCCCTAATGACCCTGGGTATACCTGGGGGAATAGCCTTTATATGTCAAGGATTGATTATATTTTTGCTTCTGGATTTGCATTTTATGGGAATATGCAATTGACTTCTACCTTTTTTTCAGATCATAAGATTTTATCTGCTACATGTAAGTTTGATGGGGTTTGCAGAGCCAAAGGAGTCTGGCGTCTGAATGTCTCTTTGCTTGAAGATGAAGAAATTAAATGTAATTTTATCTATCTTTTTAAAAAATTGCAGAACTCAAGGACTAATTTAATTCTCTTTTAGCATGGTGGGAATTCTGCAAGGTAAAATTTAAAGAGTATTTTATTAAGATGGGTGTTAAAAAAACAAAAGAGAAATTGAAATGGTATAGAGATCTTAACACAAAACTACAAACCTATTATCAACTCAAAGAGCTGGGTGTATATGTAGACGATCTGATTTTAAGTGTTAAAAGTGATATTCAGAAGGCTATAACTAACAAAGGGAAAGAAATAATTTTTAACTCCAAAGTTGAATGTAAAGAGAAGGATGAAAAGTGTACAAGATTCTTTTTTAAAAAGGTAATGGAAACAAAAAAGTTAATGATTAACATTGAGGATGAAACTACTAATGTAGGAATGTTATCCAAAGCTAAATCCTTTTATCAAGATCTGTTTAATGAGAAACCCATTGATATATCTGCTGCTAATTTTCTCCTAAGCACTTTAGATTGTGGTTTAAGTAAGGAGGACCAAGATGCACTTTGCACAGAAGTAAGATGCCAAGAATTAGAAATTGCTGCTAAAAGTTTATCCACAGGTAAAACACCAGGTTCTGATGGACTTCCTGTAGAGTTTTATAAAACCTTTTGGGAAATTTTTAAAGATGATTTGCTTAATATTTTTAAGGAGGCTTTTAATTCTGATGTTCTACCTTTATCTTGGAGGAGTGGTATAGTGTCTCTGATCCCCAAAAAGGGGGATAGGAACAGCTTAGAAAATTGGAGACCAATTACGCTTCTTAATGTTGATTATAAGATTATGTCAAAAATTTTTGTTAACAGAATGAAGCCGTTTTTGTACAAGGTCATCCATGTGGATCAGGTATGTGGTGTCCCAGGAAGGAGTGTAGCTGAACCTTTAAATGCTATTAGGGACGTCATATGGTATCAGCAAGAGCGGAATCAAAGTCTAGCCATTCTATCTCTAGATTTTCATAAAGCGTTCGATAGAGTATCACATTGTTTTTTATGGATGGTTTTACAACGCATGGGTTTTCCTAACATATTTATTAAGCAAATTGCTCTCTTATATAAAGGTTCTTTTAGCAGGATTTTAATAAATGGTTTCCTTACAGATTTTATTAATTTATCATCAGGGGTAAAGCAAGGCTGCCCTCTGTCTCCTATACTGTTTATATGTGCAATAGAACCTCTGTTAAACTTAATAAGGAATGATAAAATAATAAAAGGAGTGCCAGTTCCTGGAGGTAATAATGCCACCCTTAAAGTGTGTGGCTATATGGATGATATTAATGTTTTTTGTGAAAGTGCCTTCTCTTTACAAAGAGTTGTTGATGTTACTGATTTCTTTTGTAAAGCTTCTGCTTTTAAACTTAATTTATCTAAATGTGACTGTTTTTATATAGGTAAATGGGAAAACGTGCAAATACCAAACCTAAAATTACAGTCAGAAAAAATAAAAATCCTTGGAGTCATCTTTGATAAAAATAACAATGGTGAGGAAAGTTGGCTAATGGTAAAAGAAAAGGTAAAGAAAAAGGTAGACTTTTGGTCCCTAAGGAAATTATCCTTAGAAGGTAAAATTTTGGTGATTAAGGCTATGCTAATACCCATTATGCTCTATTTAAATATGATTTATCCTCCTAATGAACTTATGTCTAGGCAACTTCAGAGGATTCTCTTTGAGTTTCTATGGAGTTCTAAAGCAGAAAAATTAAAAAGAGATACTATGTATAAGTCACAAAAAAATGGAGGAAAACAGGTTCCCTGTATTAGAAAATTTTTATACTTAAGGTTTTTTAGTTGGTGTTTTAGGGGACTTTTTATGAAAAGTGTATGGTCCTGTTTTTTAAAGTACTCTGCGGGACATATTTTTAGAAAAAGAGAATGGGTGTTTTTATCATTATCTTCTCCTGTACTTTTAACTCCGCCTAAACATTATGTCATCTTAGAAAAAATTATACGTATGTATAACCTTAAAGACTTTGACTTGTTAACCTTGAGGGATGCTCGCAAGATAGAAGTACAGTTAAATTTGCAAGAAGAAATATGTATGGTCTCTAATTTTTCTTATAATAGGTGTGTACAAATATGGAAAAAGGTAAACGAGCCATATCTTTTTAATGAGCACAAGGATTTAGCATGGATGATTATCCATGAGTGTCTTCCGGTAAGATTTTTCCAATATAGAAGAGGTCTAAATGCTGTATGTGTCTGTCCCCGGGATAATTGCAATATAGATGAAACTGTTTTGCACCTTTTCTGGAATTGTTATTTTGCACAAAAGGTTTTTAGACTAATTGGTTCTTTATTGAAATTCCTAACAGGTCTAAAAGTTTTAAATCATGAAGTTGTTTTATATGGCAAAAGTGATGGAGTTATGAAAGAAAAAGAGAGAATTTTGTGGATTTTTATCAACTGTACAAAAAATGTATTATGGAAAGTTCGTAATATCCTTGTCTTCAAAAGAGATTTTATTTGTGAAAAAGAATGTTTGAAGATGATATACAGTGAAGTTTACTTGTACTATTTAATTGATAAAAAGAGATATGGGCAGAAAAAAGCATTAGCTATGTGGAATTTACATTTATGGAAAACAGTATTTGATGTATTGTAAACATTTTTTGTGATGTATTTAAGTTTTTGAGTTTTTTCAATAAAAATGTAAAAAAAAATCTGTTCTTATCAGTTTAATATCTGATACGTCCCCTATCTGGGGACCATATATTAAATGGATTTTTGAGAACGGGGGCCGATTTCGAAGCTTGCTTCCGTCGCCCTATGCATTGACCCGATATGGCAGTATCTTCGGGTACAGTGCACCACCCCCTTACAGGGTTAAAAAGAAAGATTCCTACTTTCATTGCTACCTGCTTGCTGGCTAGCCAGCTAGCCAGCCCTGTGGGCCTTGCTGCTGCTGCAGCCAAAAAACAAAAGGTGGTGCTGCTGCTGCTTCTGCTGCTTCTGCTTCTGCTTGTGTCTGGCCCCTGTTGGAGCGTCCAGGCACAGGACTTCTGCTGCTGCTGACTAAATGGCCTCCTTAATTGGATCATTTGAGTAGCCAGCACACCTGTGCAGGTAGGGCATGACATGATAGGCAGCTGCCTTGATAGCGGGTGGGTGCTGAATGTTCCTAATTGACAAAATAAGATTAATGCTTATGAAGAAATATAAAATCTCATCCCTTCCCCAATATCGCGCCACACCCCTACCCCTTAATTCCCTGGTTGAACGTGATGGACATATGTCTTTTTTCGACCGTACTAACTATGTAACTATGTAACATAACATGGGGGGGGGGGGGGGGGGGTCTCCTGGCTGTTCACACAGGTGTGTCATTGCTGTACATTGACCATGCATTGCTTCTGTGGTATTGCAAAGGCAAAGACAAATGCTTCCAGCCATCCATTGCACTAATGGATTGGTCATCAGCTGGCTGTCTATGTCCCGCATCAATATAGACCAAAGTACAGAGGGTTAGGCTATGCTATTGTGCACCTACCTGATGCATCAGAAGGTGCGAGGCCCTTGCTAAATTCTGTGCACAGACTTTGAGATCTATGCTTTAGACTGTATCTAAACCTGCTCCAACATGGACTGACATTCTGGCCTACTTTCAGCCGATGCGACTTGTCTGTCGCTGAACAGTCGCTTTTTATGTATTCAGCACCTATGTATAATGTTGTAAAAATGCTCTAGAAGCTAAAGTCGCAGAAATGTCACACATATTTGGCCTGCAACTTTCTGTGCGACAAATTCAGACAGGAAAAATCAGTATAAATCCTTAGAAAATTATCCCCCAGTGTCTCCATCTGCTGGCGGTATTGAATAAGCATTGCTGCACTGATGGGGTATGCATTAGACGAAAAAAAAGAAGAAAAAGAAGAATAATACGCCCAGAAAAGAGGCGAAAAGGAGAAAAACGTAAAAAAACGTGAAAAAAAAGTAAGAGGAAGAGAAGGGAAAAAAGGTGGAAATGGGTTTAAAAGTGATTTCGGCGGAGAAATATATATATATATATATATATATATATATATATATATATATATATGCGCACACACACACATAGATATAAACGTATTCTCCGTTGAGATATTGCAGCCGCTGCTGTGTCCAGGCCCAGGAGCCTTAGCACTGTGCTGTGATGTCACTCAATACCACTGACATCACTAGGTGTAAACAACATCTCTCCTTTGCTGTGTATGTGACTATGGAGCTGTTTGGTGATGTCGTCTATTACGGCCTTCATAGAAGCAACAGGAGATTGTTGCATCCATCTTGAACCCTCAGAACTACAGTGCTATGATGTCACTCACTTCCACAGGCCTTGCAGAGTGTAAACAACAACAACCCAGCTTTGTTGTGTATGTAACCAAAGGGATTTGTGATGTCACCTAGAACCTTCACAGCAGCGACAGCTTTATGAGGAGCATCAGCACTGCTCTGCCTGAGCAGAACCATCACCGCCATAGGTTGTCAAATAACCCGGATTTAACCCACACAGGTAAGTCCAATGGGGTGCAGGCATGTCCTCTATGCTTACAGCTTCCCGTGGGTGTTGGTTTGATACCGTTTGGGGACAGCCAAGGAGGCATCTGCAGGCAACAAAGGTAGGTGTGTGCTTGTGTGTGTGTTTCCTATGCAGATCCTAAGCCCAGTGTCACATGCAAGTAGGAGGAGTAAGAAGGGTTCCTGGCAAATCCGGGTTATGGATTGCATTTAAAAAGGCCCCGTGGGAGTGCAATGGGCCCCTGTCTTGCTGCTTAGCAATAATGGTATGGGTTTAGGTTCTGCTGTGTGTACTGGTGGTTGACTGCCCCCCAGCCCAGAGTGTGCATGGAAAATTGTCTGGCAGCCTCCCTGACAGCAAGCAGTGATAGTGCCCATGAAGGGGACCTTGTTGGGCCCGCCCCTTTCACGGTTATCGCTTCTCGGCCTTTTGGCTAAGATCAAGTGTAGTATCTGTTCTTATCAGTTTAATATCTGATACGTCCCCTATCTGGGGACCATATATTAAATGGATTTTTGAGAACGGGGGCCGATTTCGAAGCTTGCTTCCGTCGCCCTATGCATTGACCCGATATGGCAGTATCTTCGGGTACAGTGCACCACCCCCTTACAGGGTTAAAAAGAAAGATTCCTACTTTCATTGCTACCTGCTTGCTGGCTAGCCAGCTAGCCAGCCCTGTGGGCCTTGCTGCTGCTGCAGCCAAAAAACAAAAGGTGGTGCTGCTGCTGCTTCTGCTGCTTCTGCTTCTGCTTGTGTCTGGCCCCTGTTGGAGCGTCCAGGCACAGGACTTCTGCTGCTGCTGACTAAATGGCCTCCTTAATTGGATCATTTGAGTAGCCAGCACACCTGTGCAGGTAGGGCATGACATGATAGGCAGCTGCCTTGATAGCGGGTGGGTGCTGAATGTTCCTAATTGACAAAATAAGATTAATGCTTATGAAGAAATATAAAATCTCATCCCTTCCCCAATATCGCGCCACACCCCTACCCCTTAATTCCCTGGTTGAACGTGATGGACATATGTCTTTTTTCGACCGTACTAACTATGTAACTATGTAACATAACATGGGGGGGGGGGGGGTCTCCTGGCTGTTCACACAGGTGTGTCATTGCTGTACATTGACCATGCATTGCTTCTGTGGTATTGCAAAGGCAAAGACAAATGCTTCCAGCCATCCATTGCACTAATGGATTGGTCATCAGCTGGCTGTCTATGTCCCGCATCAATATAGACCAAAGTACAGAGGGTTAGGCTATGCTATTGTGCACCTACCTGATGCATCAGAAGGTGCGAGGCCCTTGCTAAATTCTGTGCACAGACTTTGAGATCTATGCTTTAGACTGTATCTAAACCTGCTCCAACATGGACTGACATTCTGGCCTACTTTCAGCCGATGCGACTTGTCTGTCGCTGAACAGTCGCTTTTTATGTATTCAGCACCTATGTATAATGTTGTAAAAATGCTCTAGAAGCTAAAGTCGCAGAAATGTCACACATATTTGGCCTGCAACTTTCTGTGCGACAAATTCAGACAGGAAAAATCAGTATAAATCCTTAGAAAATTATCCCCCAGTGTCTCCATCTGCTGGCGGTATTGAATAAGCATTGCTGCACTGATGGGGTATGCATTAGACGAAAAAAAAAGAAGAAAAAGAAGAATAATACGCCCAGAAAAGAGGCGAAAAGGAGAAAAACGTAAAAAAACGTGAAAAAAAAGTAAGAGGAAGAGAAGGGAAAAAAAGGTGGAAATGGGTTTAAAAGTGATTTCGGCGGAGAAATATATATATATATATATATATATATATATATATATATGCGCACACACACACATAGATATAAACGTATTCTCCGTTGAGATATTGCAGCCGCTGCTGTGTCCAGGCCCAGGAGCCTTAGCACTGTGCTGTGATGTCACTCAATACCACTGACATCACTAGGTGTAAACAACATCTCTCCTTTGCTGTGTATGTGACTATGGAGCTGTTTGGTGATGTCGTCTATTACGGCCTTCATAGAAGCAACAGGAGATTGTTGCATCCATCTTGAACCCTCAGAACTACAGTGCTATGATGTCACTCACTTCCACAGGCCTTGCAGAGTGTAAACAACAACAACCCAGCTTTGTTGTGTATGTAACCAAAGGGATTTGTGATGTCACCTAGAACCTTCACAGCAGCGACAGCTTTATGAGGAGCATCAGCACTGCTCTGCCTGAGCAGAACCATCACCGCCATAGGTTGTCAAATAACCCGGATTTAACCCACACAGGTAAGTCCAATGGGGTGCAGGCATGTCCTCTATGCTTACAGCTTCCCGTGGGTGTTGGTTTGATACCGTTTGGGGACAGCCAAGGAGGCATCTGCAGGCAACAAAGGTAGGTGTGTGCTTGTGTGTGTGTTTCCTATGCAGATCCTAAGCCCAGTGTCACATGCAAGTAGGAGGAGTAAGAAGGGTTCCTGGCAAATCCGGGTTATGGATTGCATTTAAAAAGGCCCCGTGGGAGTGCAATGGGCCCCTGTCTTGCTGCTTAGCAATAATGGTATGGGTTTAGGTTCTGCTGTGTGTACTGGTGGTTGACTGCCCCCCAGCCCAGAGTGTGCATGGAAAATTGTCTGGCAGCCTCCCTGACAGCAAGCAGTGATAGTGCCCATGAAGGGGAACTTGTTGGGCCCGCCCCTTTCACGGTTATCGCTTCTCGGCCTTTTGGCTAAGATCAAGTGTAGTATCTGTTCTTATCAGTTTAATATCTGATACGTCCCCTATCTGGGGACCATATATTAAATGGATTTTTGAGAACGGGGGCCGATTTCGAAGCTTGCTTCCGTCGCCCTATGCATTGACCCGATATGGCAGTATCTTCGGGTACAGTGCACCACCCCCTTACAGGGTTAAAAAGAAAGATTCCTACTTTCATTGCTACCTGCTTGCTGGCTAGCCAGCTAGCCAGCCCTGTGGGCCTTGCTGCTGCTGCAGCCAAAAAACAAAAGGTGGTGCTGCTGCTGCTTCTGCTGCTTCTGCTTCTGCTTGTGTCTGGCCCCTGTTGGAGCGTCCAGGCACAGGACTTCTGCTGCTGCTGACTAAATGGCCTCCTTAATTGGATCATTTGAGTAGCCAGCACACCTGTGCAGGTAGGGCATGACATGATAGGCAGCTGCCTTGATAGCGGGTGGGTGCTGAATGTTCCTAATTGACAAAATAAGATTAATGCTTATGAAGAAATATAAAATCTCATCCCTTCCCCAATATCGCGCCACACCCCTACCCCTTAATTCCCTGGTTGAACGTGATGGACATATGTCTTTTTTCGACCGTACTAACTATGTAACTATGTAACATAACATGGGGGGGGGGGGGGGGGGGGGTCTCCTGGCTGTTCACACAGGTGTGTCATTGCTGTACATTGACCATGCATTGCTTCTGTGGTATTGCAAAGGCAAAGACAAATGCTTCCAGCCATCCATTGCACTAATGGATTGGTCATCAGCTGGCTGTCTATGTCCCGCATCAATATAGACCAAAGTACAGAGGGTTAGGCTATGCTATTGTGCACCTACCTGATGCATCAGAAGGTGCGAGGCCCTTGCTAAATTCTGTGCACAGACTTTGAGATCTATGCTTTAGACTGTATCTAAACCTGCTCCAACATGGACTGACATTCTGGCCTACTTTCAGCCGATGCGACTTGTCTGTCGCTGAACAGTCGCTTTTTATGTATTCAGCACCTATGTATAATGTTGTAAAAATGCTCTAGAAGCTAAAGTCGCAGAAATGTCACACATATTTGGCCTGCAACTTTCTGTGCGACAAATTCAGACAGGAAAAATCAGTATAAATCCTTAGAAAATTATCCCCCAGTGTCTCCATCTGCTGGCGGTATTGAATAAGCATTGCTGCACTGATGGGGTATGCATTAGACGAAAAAAAAGAAGAAAAAGAAGAATAATACGCCCAGAAAAGAGGCGAAAAGGAGAAAAACGTAAAAAAACGTGAAAAAAAAGTAAGAGGAAGAGAAGGGAAAAAAAGGTGGAAATGGGTTTAAAAGTGATTTCGGCGGAGAAATATATATATATATATATATATATATATATATATATATATATATATATATATATATATGCGCACACACACACATAGATATAAACGTATTCTCCGTTGAGATATTGCAGCCGCTGCTGTGTCCAGGCCCAGGAGCCTTAGCACTGTGCTGTGATGTCACTCAATACCACTGACATCACTAGGTGTAAACAACATCTCTCCTTTGCTGTGTATGTGACTATGGAGCTGTTTGGTGATGTCGTCTATTACGGCCTTCATAGAAGCAACAGGAGATTGTTGCATCCATCTTGAACCCTCAGAACTACAGTGCTATGATGTCACTCACTTCCACAGGCCTTGCAGAGTGTAAACAACAACAACCCAGCTTTGTTGTGTATGTAACCAAAGGGATTTGTGATGTCACCTAGAACCTTCACAGCAGCGACAGCTTTATGAGGAGCATCAGCACTGCTCTGCCTGAGCAGAACCATCACCGCCATAGGTTGTCAAATAACCCGGATTTAACCCACACAGGTAAGTCCAATGGGGTGCAGGCATGTCCTCTATGCTTACAGCTTCCCGTGGGTGTTGGTTTGATACCGTTTGGGGACAGCCAAGGAGGCATCTGCAGGCAACAAAGGTAGGTGTGTGCTTGTGTGTGTGTTTCCTATGCAGATCCTAAGCCCAGTGTCACATGCAAGTAGGAGGAGTAAGAAGGGTTCCTGGCAAATCCGGGTTATGGATTGCATTTAAAAAGGCCCCGTGGGAGTGCAATGGGCCCCTGTCTTGCTGCTTAGCAATAATGGTATGGGTTTAGGTTCTGCTGTGTGTACTGGTGGTTGACTGCCCCCCAGCCCAGAGTGTGCATGGAAAATTGTCTGGCAGCCTCCCTGACAGCAAGCAGTGATAGTGCCCATGAAGGGGACCTTGTTGGGCCCGCCCCTTTCACGGTTATCGCTTCTCGGCCTTTTGGCTAAGATCAAGTGTAGTATCTGTTCTTATCAGTTTAATATCTGATACGTCCCCTATCTGGGGACCATATATTAAATGGATTTTTGAGAACGGGGGCCGATTTCGAAGCTTGCTTCCGTCGCCCTATGCATTGACCCGATATGGCAGTATCTTCGGGTACAGTGCACCACCCCCTTACAGGGTTAAAAAGAAAGATTCCTACTTTCATTGCTACCTGCTTGCTGGCTAGCCAGCTAGCCAGCCCTGTGGGCCTTGCTGCTGCTGCAGCCAAAAAACAAAAGGTGGTGCTGCTGCTGCTTCTGCTGCTTCTGCTTCTGCTTGTGTCTGGCCCCTGTTGGAGCGTCCAGGCACAGGACTTCTGCTGCTGCTGACTAAATGGCCTCCTTAATTGGATCATTTGAGTAGCCAGCACACCTGTGCAGGTAGGGCATGACATGATAGGCAGCTGCCTTGATAGCGGGTGGGTGCTGAATGTTCCTAATTGACAAAATAAGATTAATGCTTATGAAGAAATATAAAATCTCATCCCTTCCCCAATATCGCGCCACACCCCTACCCCTTAATTCCCTGGTTGAACGTGATGGACATATGTCTTTTTTCGACCGTACTAACTATGTAACTATGTAACATAACATGGGGGGGGGGGGGGGGGTCTCCTGGCTGTTCACACAGGTGTGTCATTGCTGTACATTGACCATGCATTGCTTCTGTGGTATTGCAAAGGCAAAGACAAATGCTTCCAGCCATCCATTGCACTAATGGATTGGTCATCAGCTGGCTGTCTATGTCCCGCATCAATATAGACCAAAGTACAGAGGGTTAGGCTATGCTATTGTGCACCTACCTGATGCATCAGAAGGTGCGAGGCCCTTGCTAAATTCTGTGCACAGACTTTGAGATCTATGCTTTAGACTGTATCTAAACCTGCTCCAACATGGACTGACATTCTGGCCTACTTTCAGCCGATGCGACTTGTCTGTCGCTGAACAGTCGCTTTTTATGTATTCAGCACCTATGTATAATGTTGTAAAAATGCTCTAGAAGCTAAAGTCGCAGAAATGTCACACATATTTGGCCTGCAACTTTCTGTGCGACAAATTCAGACAGGAAAAATCAGTATAAATCCTTAGAAAATTATCCCCCAGTGTCTCCATCTGCTGGCGGTATTGAATAAGCATTGCTGCACTGATGGGGTATGCATTAGACGAAAAAAAAGAAGAAAAAGAAGAATAATACGCCCAGAAAAGAGGCGAAAAGGAGAAAAACGTAAAAAAACGTGAAAAAAAAGTAAGAGGAAGAGAAGGGAAAAAAAGGTGGAAATGGGTTTAAAAGTGATTTCGGCGGAGAAATATATATATATATATATATATATATATATATATATATATATATATATATATGCGCACACACACACATAGATATAAACGTATTCTCCGTTGAGATATTGCAGCCGCTGCTGTGTCCAGGCCCAGGAGCCTTAGCACTGTGCTGTGATGTCACTCAATACCACTGACATCACTAGGTGTAAACAACATCTCTCCTTTGCTGTGTATGTGACTATGGAGCTGTTTGGTGATGTCGTCTATTACGGCCTTCATAGAAGCAACAGGAGATTGTTGCATCCATCTTGAACCCTCAGAACTACAGTGCTATGATGTCACTCACTTCCACAGGCCTTGCAGAGTGTAAACAACAACAACCCAGCTTTGTTGTGTATGTAACCAAAGGGATTTGTGATGTCACCTAGAACCTTCACAGCAGCGACAGCTTTATGAGGAGCATCAGCACTGCTCTGCCTGAGCAGAACCATCACCGCCATAGGTTGTCAAATAACCCGGATTTAACCCACACAGGTAAGTCCAATGGGGTGCAGGCATGTCCTCTATGCTTACAGCTTCCCGTGGGTGTTGGTTTGATACCGTTTGGGGACAGCCAAGGAGGCATCTGCAGGCAACAAAGGTAGGTGTGTGCTTGTGTGTGTGTTTCCTATGCAGATCCTAAGCCCAGTGTCACATGCAAGTAGGAGGAGTAAGAAGGGTTCCTGGCAAATCCGGGTTATGGATTGCATTTAAAAAGGCCCCGTGGGAGTGCAATGGGCCCCTGTCTTGCTGCTTAGCAATAATGGTATGGGTTTAGGTTCTGCTGTGTGTACTGGTGGTTGACTGCCCCCCAGCCCAGAGTGTGCATGGAAAATTGTCTGGCAGCCTCCCTGACAGCAAGCAGTGATAGTGCCCATGAAGGGGACCTTGTTGGGCCCGCCCCTTTCACGGTTATCGCTTCTCGGCCTTTTGGCTAAGATCAAGTGTAGTATCTGTTCTTATCAGTTTAATATCTGATACGTCCCCTATCTGGGGACCATATATTAAATGGATTTTTGAGAACGGGGGCCGATTTCGAAGCTTGCTTCCGTCGCCCTATGCATTGACCCGATATGGCAGTATCTTCGGGTACAGTGCACCACCCCCTTACAGGGTTAAAAAGAAAGATTCCTACTTTCATTGCTACCTGCTTGCTGGCTAGCCAGCTAGCCAGCCCTGTGGGCCTTGCTGCTGCTGCAGCCAAAAAACAAAAGGTGGTGCTGCTGCTGCTTCTGCTGCTTCTGCTTCTGCTTGTGTCTGGCCCCTGTTGGAGCGTCCAGGCACAGGACTTCTGCTGCTGCTGACTAAATGGCCTCCTTAATTGGATCATTTGAGTAGCCAGCACACCTGTGCAGGTAGGGCATGACATGATAGGCAGCTGCCTTGATAGCGGGTGGGTGCTGAATGTTCCTAATTGACAAAATAAGATTAATGCTTATGAAGAAATATAAAATCTCATCCCTTCCCCAATATCGCGCCACACCCCTACCCCTTAATTCCCTGGTTGAACGTGATGGACATATGTCTTTTTTCGACCGTACTAACTATGTAACTATGTAACATAACATGGGGGGGGGGGGGGGGGGGTCTCCTGGCTGTTCACACAGGTGTGTCATTGCTGTACATTGACCATGCATTGCTTCTGTGGTATTGCAAAGGCAAAGACAAATGCTTCCAGCCATCCATTGCACTAATGGATTGGTCATCAGCTGGCTGTCTATGTCCCGCATCAATATAGACCAAAGTACAGAGGGTTAGGCTATGCTATTGTGCACCTACCTGATGCATCAGAAGGTGCGAGGCCCTTGCTAAATTCTGTGCACAGACTTTGAGATCTATGCTTTAGACTGTATCTAAACCTGCTCCAACATGGACTGACATTCTGGCCTACTTTCAGCCGATGCGACTTGTCTGTCGCTGAACAGTCGCTTTTTATGTATTCAGCACCTATGTATAATGTTGTAAAAATGCTCTAGAAGCTAAAGTCGCAGAAATGTCACACATATTTGGCCTGCAACTTTCTGTGCGACAAATTCAGACAGGAAAAATCAGTATAAATCCTTAGAAAATTATCCCCCAGTGTCTCCATCTGCTGGCGGTATTGAATAAGCATTGCTGCACTGATGGGGTATGCATTAGACGAAAAAAAAGAAGAAAAAGAAGAATAATACGCCCAGAAAAGAGGCGAAAAGGAGAAAAACGTAAAAAAACGTGAAAAAAAAGTAAGAGGAAGAGAAGGGAAAAAAAGGTGGAAATGGGTTTAAAAGTGATTTCGGCGGAGAAATATATATATATATATATATATATATATATATATATATATATATATATATGCGCACACACACACATAGATATAAACGTATTCTCCGTTGAGATATTGCAGCCGCTGCTGTGTCCAGGCCCAGGAGCCTTAGCACTGTGCTGTGATGTCACTCAATACCACTGACATCACTAGGTGTAAACAACATCTCTCCTTTGCTGTGTATGTGACTATGGAGCTGTTTGGTGATGTCGTCTATTACGGCCTTCATAGAAGCAACAGGAGATTGTTGCATCCATCTTGAACCCTCAGAACTACAGTGCTATGATGTCACTCACTTCCACAGGCCTTGCAGAGTGTAAACAACAACAACCCAGCTTTGTTGTGTATGTAACCAAAGGGATTTGTGATGTCACCTAGAACCTTCACAGCAGCGACAGCTTTATGAGGAGCATCAGCACTGCTCTGCCTGAGCAGAACCATCACCGCCATAGGTTGTCAAATAACCCGGATTTAACCCACACAGGTAAGTCCAATGGGGTGCAGGCATGTCCTCTATGCTTACAGCTTCCCGTGGGTGTTGGTTTGATACCGTTTGGGGACAGCCAAGGAGGCATCTGCAGGCAACAAAGGTAGGTGTGTGCTTGTGTGTGTGTTTCCTATGCAGATCCTAAGCCCAGTGTCACATGCAAGTAGGAGGAGTAAGAAGGGTTCCTGGCAAATCCGGGTTATGGATTGCATTTAAAAAGGCCCCGTGGGAGTGCAATGGGCCCCTGTCTTGCTGCTTAGCAATAATGGTATGGGTTTAGGTTCTGCTGTGTGTACTGGTGGTTGACTGCCCCCCAGCCCAGAGTGTGCATGGAAAATTGTCTGGCAGCCTCCCTGACAGCAAGCAGTGATAGTGCCCATGAAGGGGACCTTGTTGGGCCCGCCCCTTTCACGGTTATCGCTTCTCGGCCTTTTGGCTAAGATCAAGTGTAGTATCTGTTCTTATCAGTTTAATATCTGATACGTCCCCTATCTGGGGACCATATATTAAATGGATTTTTGAGAACGGGGGCCGATTTCGAAGCTTGCTTCCGTCGCCCTATGCATTGACCCGATATGGCAGTATCTTCGGGTACAGTGCACCACCCCCTTACAGGGTTAAAAAGAAAGATTCCTACTTTCATTGCTACCTGCTTGCTGGCTAGCCAGCTAGCCAGCCCTGTGGGCCTTGCTGCTGCTGCAGCCAAAAAACAAAAGGTGGTGCTGCTGCTGCTTCTGCTGCTTCTGCTTCTGCTTGTGTCTGGCCCCTGTTGGAGCGTCCAGGCACAGGACTTCTGCTGCTGCTGACTAAATGGCCTCCTTAATTGGATCATTTGAGTAGCCAGCACACCTGTGCAGGTAGGGCATGACATGATAGGCAGCTGCCTTGATAGCGGGTGGGTGCTGAATGTTCCTAATTGACAAAATAAGATTAATGCTTATGAAGAAATATAAAATCTCATCCCTTCCCCAATATCGCGCCACACCCCTACCCCTTAATTCCCTGGTTGAACGTGATGGACATATGTCTTTTTTCGACCGTACTAACTATGTAACTATGTAACATAACATGGGGGGGGGGGGGGGGTCTCCTGGCTGTTCACACAGGTGTGTCATTGCTGTACATTGACCATGCATTGCTTCTGTGGTATTGCAAAGGCAAAGACAAATGCTTCCAGCCATCCATTGCACTAATGGATTGGTCATCAGCTGGCTGTCTATGTCCCGCATCAATATAGACCAAAGTACAGAGGGTTAGGCTATGCTATTGTGCACCTACCTGATGCATCAGAAGGTGCGAGGCCCTTGCTAAATTCTGTGCACAGACTTTGAGATCTATGCTTTAGACTGTATCTAAACCTGCTCCAACATGGACTGACATTCTGGCCTACTTTCAGCCGATGCGACTTGTCTGTCGCTGAACAGTCGCTTTTTATGTATTCAGCACCTATGTATAATGTTGTAAAAATGCTCTAGAAGCTAAAGTCGCAGAAATGTCACACATATTTGGCCTGCAACTTTCTGTGCGACAAATTCAGACAGGAAAAATCAGTATAAATCCTTAGAAAATTATCCCCCAGTGTCTCCATCTGCTGGCGGTATTGAATAAGCATTGCTGCACTGATGGGGTATGCATTAGACGAAAAAAAAGAAGAAAAAGAAGAATAATACGCCCAGAAAAGAGGCGAAAAGGAGAAAAACGTAAAAAAACGTGAAAAAAAAGTAAGAGGAAGAGAAGGGAAAAAAAGGTGGAAATGGGTTTAAAAGTGATTTCGGCGGAGAAATATATATATATATATATATATATATATATATATATATATATATATGCGCACACACACACATAGATATAAACGTATTCTCCGTTGAGATATTGCAGCCGCTGCTGTGTCCAGGCCCAGGAGCCTTAGCACTGTGCTGTGATGTCACTCAATACCACTGACATCACTAGGTGTAAACAACATCTCTCCTTTGCTGTGTATGTGACTATGGAGCTGTTTGGTGATGTCGTCTATTACGGCCTTCATAGAAGCAACAGGAGATTGTTGCATCCATCTTGAACCCTCAGAACTACAGTGCTATGATGTCACTCACTTCCACAGGCCTTGCAGAGTGTAAACAACAACAACCCAGCTTTGTTGTGTATGTAACCAAAGGGATTTGTGATGTCACCTAGAACCTTCACAGCAGCGACAGCTTTATGAGGAGCATCAGCACTGCTCTGCCTGAGCAGAACCATCACCGCCATAGGTTGTCAAATAACCCGGATTTAACCCACACAGGTAAGTCCAATGGGGTGCAGGCATGTCCTCTATGCTTACAGCTTCCCGTGGGTGTTGGTTTGATACCGTTTGGGGACAGCCAAGGAGGCATCTGCAGGCAACAAAGGTAGGTGTGTGCTTGTGTGTGTGTTTCCTATGCAGATCCTAAGCCCAGTGTCACATGCAAGTAGGAGGAGTAAGAAGGGTTCCTGGCAAATCCGGGTTATGGATTGCATTTAAAAAGGCCCCGTGGGAGTGCAATGGGCCCCTGTCTTGCTGCTTAGCAATAATGGTATGGGTTTAGGTTCTGCTGTGTGTACTGGTGGTTGACTGCCCCCCAGCCCAGAGTGTGCATGGAAAATTGTCTGGCAGCCTCCCTGACAGCAAGCAGTGATAGTGCCCATGAAGGGGACCTTGTTGGGCCCGCCCCTTTCACGGTTATCGCTTCTCGGCCTTTTGGCTAAGATCTTGTATCTTGTCAAGGGGCTCTGAGTTCGTCGAACCTTCGGCCTTGAGGCATCGGCGGTTTTTTAGCCGTCTTAAGCCTCATGCTGCTATAGGAGGAGGACTTACAAAGAACGGGAAGGCGATCCCCCATGGCGACCCTTAGGTTTGCTGCGCATACTGAAACTCGGATTAAGAACACCTTCCGTATTGAAGTGGATGAGGAGAAAAAGGAGAAGATGACTTTGGAATTTTTTGTCAAGAGAATTATGCTGGATTTATTGCACATTCAGAGAGAAGATGTGTTTTGCCTAAAAGACCCAGGTAAAGGACTTTTCATTCTTACCTTGACTTCCGCATCTGCATGTGACCATATGTTTGAGAAAGTTCGGGAGCTTGCCAATGAGGAGGATATGAAAGGACTTGTTTTCATTGCTCTATATTCTAATGGCGATGTTCCACTGGTGGTTACTATGCACGATCCATACGTGGATATAAGAGACATTGTCTTATTTTTAAACCAATATTGTGCGGAAGTCAAATACTCTCATAAAATAATGAATGCAATGGACTTTTGGACTGGAAAGCATAAGTTTGCTGTTAAGTTCAGAGAAGATGTGAGAGGAATTGGAGGTCTGTGTCGCCCACCTGCAAATTTTTTAATTGGGCGTAAACGTGGCTATTTATTCTACCCTGGGATGCCGTATTATTGCAGGAAATGCCATGAATATGGTCATACACAAGAATCTTGCAAAGAGGAAGTGGTTATTTGCAAAAGATGTGGCCAAAAAGGCCACACCACTTTTGACTGTCAAAATGAGATTCTGTGTAATGTGTGTAAGCAGAAAGGACACGCTTTTAAGGATTGTCCTCAACGCTCCTGGGCCAATATTGTGGCTACGTCGGCTGGTCCCTCGATGAGGAAGAGCTCCATGGATGCTGTGCCTGTGCCTAAGACCCACACCCTGAAAGTGATGCCTGAGTCTTCTGCTACCGGAATTCCTGTGATACCTGCTGTGGCTCATGTCTCCAAAAGCATTGTGTCCCCGGGGAAGGTCGTGGGACCTGAGACAGAAGTGAGGGGTTCTCCTCTCATGGAAGTTGAGGGTCCTGGACCGCCCAGAAGGGATACAGAGGAGATGGATGTAGAAGAACGGCGAAAGAGGAAAAGCAGAGACCGGAAAGAGGAAAAGGGCCTTAACATCAAAAGGAGTGGTCGAGTTAGTGCGGACGAGGGGAACGTGGAGATTGTCTGCCAAAAGGTTATAACAGCATCCGACCCTGTTAATATTGAGGAATTTGTGTCACCACCTACAGATTGGGGTTCTTTGTCTGAGGATAATGAATGACCCAGGAGCTACCAAGTGTTAATATCTCCTCCTTCAATGTGAGGAGTTTGAAGAGCCCAGAGAGGAGGGCTGCTTTATTTTCTTTCTTGTCTTCTTTGCCTACAGACATTTTATTTTTACAGGAATGTGCCATTGATTATGATATCAATTATTCATCTTTGAGATCTGAATGGACTCTTGGCCCGTCTGTGTGGTCAGGGGATAATGAGAGGAAAGTGACTGGTGTTGGCATACTGTTCAAGAGCAGTGAGTATAAAGTTACCTCCTTCACAGACATTGTACCCGGTAGAGCCCTGCTCGTTCATATTATTTATAATGACATGAATATGAGACTTTTAAATGTATATGCCTCTCCAGATAAGGATGAAAGATCTGATTTATTAGAGAAAATTCAGTTTTATTTACCGGGTTCATCCCCGCTTATCATCGCTGGTGATTTTAATTGTATAATGGCAGGAGAGGAGCGGGCTGGAGGATCTGAACAAAGGAAAGATAAGACTGAAAAACAACTAAAGGATTTTATAGTTGATTTTAATTTAAAAGATTTGTGGAGAACCTCTTTCCCTAATGACCCTGGGTATACCTGGGGGAATAGCCTTTATATGTCAAGGATTGATTATATTTTTGCTTCTGGATTTGCATTTTATGGGAATATGCAATTGACTTCTACCTTTTTTTCAGATCATAAGATTTTATCTGCTACATGTAAGTTTGATGGGGTTTGCAGAGCCAAAGGAGTCTGGCGTCTGAATGTCTCTTTGCTTGAAGATGAAGAAATTAAATGTAATTTTATCTATCTTTTTAAAAAATTGCAGAACTCAAGGACTAATTTTAATTCTCTTTTAGCATGGTGGGAATTCTGCAAGGTAAAATTTAAAGAGTATTTTATTAAGATGGGTGTTAAAAAAACAAAAGAGAAATTGAAATGGTATAGAGATCTTAACACAAAACTACAAACCTATTATCAACTCAAAGAGCTGGGTGTATATGTAGACGATCTGATTTTAAGTGTTAAAAGTGATATTCAGAAGGCTATAACTAACAAAGGGAAAGAAATAATTTTTAACTCCAAAGTTGAATGTAAAGAGAAGGATGAAAAGTGTACAAGATTCTTTTTTAAAAAGGTAATGGAAACAAAAAAGTTAATAATTAACATTGAGGATGAAACTACTAATGTAGGAATATTATCCAAAGCTAAATCTTTTTATCAAGATCTATTTAATGAGAAGCCCATTGATATATCTGCTGCTAATTTTCTCCTAAGCACTTTAGATTGTGGTTTAAGTAAGGAGGACCAAGATGCACTTTGCACAGAAGTAAGATGCCAAGAATTAGAAATTGCTGCTAAAAGTTTATCCACAGGTAAAACACCAGGTTCTGATGGACTTCCTGTAGAGTTTTATAAAACCTTTTGGGAAATTTTTAAAGATGATTTGCTTAATATTTTTAAGGAGGCTTTTAATTCTGATGTTCTACCTTTATCTTGGAGGAGTGGTATAGTGTCTCTGATCCCCAAAAAGGGGGATAGGAACAGCTTAGAAAATTGGAGACCAATTACGCTTCTTAATGTTGATTATAAGATTATGTCAAAAATTTTTGTTAACAGAATGAAGCCGTTTTTGTACAAGGTCATCCATGTGGATCAGGTATGTGGTGTCCCAGGAAGGAGTGTAGCTGAACCTTTAAATGCTATTAGGGACGTCATATGGTATCAGCAAGAGCGGAATCAAAATCTAGCCATTCTATCTCTAGATTTTCATAAAGCGTTCGATAGAGTATCACATTGTTTTTTATGGATGGTTTTACAACGCATGGGTTTTCCTAACATATTTATTAAGCAAATTGCTCTCTTATATAAAGGTTCTTTTAGCAGGATTTTAATAAATGGTTTCCTTACAGATTTTATTAATTTATCATCAGGGGTAAAGCAAGGCTGCCCTCTGTCTCCTATACTGTTTATATGTGCAATAGAACCTCTGTTAAACTTAATAAGGAATGATAAAATAATAAAAGGAGTGCCAGTTCCTGGAGGTAATAGTGCCACCCTTAAAGTGTGTGGCTATATGGATGATATTAATGTTTTTTGTGAAAGTGCCTTCTCTTTACAAAGAGTTGTTGATGTTACTGATTTCTTTTGTAAAGCTTCTGCTTTTAAACTTAATTTATCTAAATGTGACTGTTTTTATATAGGTAAATGGGAAAACGTGCAAATACCAAACCTACAATTACAGTCAGAAAAAATAAAAATCCTTGGAGTCATCTTTGATAAAAATAACAATGGTGAGGAAAGTTGGCTAATGGTAAAAGAAAAGGTAAAGAAAAAGGTAGACTTTTGGTCCCTTAGGAAATTATCCTTAGAAGGTAAAATTTTGGTGATTAAGGCTATGCTAATACCCATTATGCTCTATTTAAATATGATTTATCCTCCTAATGAACTTATGTCTAGGCAACTTCAGAGGATTCTCTTTGAGTTTCTATGGAGTTCTAAAGCAGAAAAATTAAAAAGAGATACTATGTATAAGTCACAAAAAAATGGAGGAAAACAGGTTCCCTGTATTAGAAAATTTTTATACTTAAGGTTTTTTAGTTGGTGTTTTAGGGGACTTTTTATGAAAAGTGTATGGTCCTGTTTTTTAAAGTACTCTGCGGGACATATTTTTAGAAAAAGAGAATGGGTGTTTTTATCATTATCTTCTCCTGTACTTTTAACTCCGCCTAAACATTATGCCATCTTAGAAAAAATTATACGTATGTATAACCTTAAAGACTTTGACTTGTTAACCTTGAGGGATGCTCGTAAGATAGAAGTACAGTTAAATTTGCAAGAAGAAATATGTATGGTCTCTAATTTTTCTTATAATAGGTGTGTACAAATATGGAAAAAGGTAAACGAGCCATATCTTTTTAATGAGCACAAGGATTTAGCATGGATGATTATCCATGAGTGTCTTCCGGTAAGATTTTTCCAATATAGAAGAGGTCTAAATGCTGTATGTGTCTGTCCCCGGGATAATTGCAATATAGATGAAACTGTTTTGCACCTTTTCTGGAATTGTTATTTTGCACAAAAGGTTTTTAGACTAATTGGTTCTTTATTGAAATTCCTAACAGGTCTAAAAGTTTTAAATCATGAAGTTGTTTTATATGGCAAAAGTGATGGAGTTACGAAAGAAAAAGAGAGAATTTTGTGGATTTTTATCAACTGTACAAAAAATGTATTATGGAAAGTTCGTAATATCCTTGTCTTCAAAAGAGATTTTATTTGTGAAAAAGAATGTTTGAAGATGATATACAGTGAAGTTTACTTGTACTATTTAATTGATAAAAAGAGATATGGGCAGAAAAAAGCATTAGCTATGTGGAATTTACATTTATGGAAAACAGTATTTGATGTATTGTAAACATTTTTTGTGATGTATTTAAGTTTTTGAGTTTTTTCAATAAAAATGTAAAAAAAAAAAAAAAAAAAATCTGTTCTTATCAGTTTAATATCTGATACGTCCCCTATCTGGGGACCATATATTAAATGGATTTTTGAGAACGGGGGCCGATTTCGAAGCTTGCTTCCGTCGCCCTATGCATTGACCCGATATGGCAGTATCTTCGGGTACAGTGCACCACCCCCTTACAGGGTTAAAAAGAAAGATTCCTACTTTCATTGCTACCTGCTTGCTGGCTAGCCAGCTAGCCAGCCCTGTGGGCCTTGCTGCTGCTGCAGCCAAAAAACAAAAGGTGGTGCTGCTGCTGCTTCTGCTGCTTCTGCTTCTGCTTGTGTCTGGCCCCTGTTGGAGCGTCCAGGCACAGGACTTCTGCTGCTGCTGACTAAATGGCCTCCTTAATTGGATCATTTGAGTAGCCAGCACACCTGTGCAGGTAGGGCATGACATGATAGGCAGCTGCCTTGATAGCGGGTGGGTGCTGAATGTTCCTAATTGACAAAATAAGATTAATGCTTATGAAGAAATATAAAATCTCATCCCTTCCCCAATATCGCGCCACACCCCTACCCCTTAATTCCCTGGTTGAACGTGATGGACATATGTCTTTTTTCGACCGTACTAACTATGTAACTATGTAACATAACATGGGGGGGGGGGGGGGGGGGGTCTCCTGGCTGTTCACACAGGTGTGTCATTGCTGTACATTGACCATGCATTGCTTCTGTGGTATTGCAAAGGCAAAGACAAATGCTTCCAGCCATCCATTGCACTAATGGATTGGTCATCAGCTGGCTGTCTATGTCCCGCATCAATATAGACCAAAGTACAGAGGGTTAGGCTATGCTATTGTGCACCTACCTGATGCATCAGAAGGTGCGAGGCCCTTGCTAAATTCTGTGCACAGACTTTGAGATCTATGCTTTAGACTGTATCTAAACCTGCTCCAACATGGACTGACATTCTGGCCTACTTTCAGCCGATGCGACTTGTCTGTCGCTGAACAGTCGCTTTTTATGTATTCAGCACCTATGTATAATGTTGTAAAAATGCTCTAGAAGCTAAAGTCGCAGAAATGTCACACATATTTGGCCTGCAACTTTCTGTGCGACAAATTCAGACAGGAAAAATCAGTATAAATCCTTAGAAAATTATCCCCCAGTGTCTCCATCTGCTGGCGGTATTGAATAAGCATTGCTGCACTGATGGGGTATGCATTAGACGAAAAAAAAGAAGAAAAAGAAGAATAATACGCCCAGAAAAGAGGCGAAAAGGAGAAAAACGTAAAAAAACGTGAAAAAAAAGTAAGAGGAAGAGAAGGGAAAAAAAGGTGGAAATGGGTTTAAAAGTGATTTCGGCGGAGAAATATATATATATATATATATATATATATATATATATATATATATATATATGCGCACACACACACATATATATAAACGTATTCTCCGTTGAGATATTGCAGCCGCTGCTGTGTCCAGGCCCAGGAGCCTTAGCACTGTGCTGTGATGTCACTCAATACCACTGACATCACTAGGTGTAAACAACATCTCTCCTTTGCTGTGTATGTGACTATGGAGCTGTTTGGTGATGTCGTCTATTACGGCCTTCATAGAAGCAACAGGAGATTGTTGCATCCATCTTGAACCCTCAGAACTACAGTGCTATGATGTCACTCACTTCCACAGGCCTTGCAGAGTGTAAACAACAACAACCCAGCTTTGTTGTGTATGTAACCAAAGGGATTTGTGATGTCACCTAGAACCTTCACAGCAGCGACAGCTTTATGAGGAGCATCAGCACTGCTCTGCCTGAGCAGAACCATCACCGCCATAGGTTGTCAAATAACCCGGATTTAACCCACACAGGTAAGTCCAATGGGGTGCAGGCATGTCCTCTATGCTTACAGCTTCCCGTGGGTGTTGGTTTGATACCGTTTGGGGACAGCCAAGGAGGCATCTGCAGGCAACAAAGGTAGGTGTGTGCTTGTGTGTGTGTTTCCTATGCAGATCCTAAGCCCAGTGTCACATGCAAGTAGGAGGAGTAAGAAGGGTTCCTGGCAAATCCGGGTTATGGATTGCATTTAAAAAGGCCCCGTGGGAGTGCAATGGGCCCCTGTCTTGCTGCTTAGCAATAATGGTATGGGTTTAGGTTCTGCTGTGTGTACTGGTGGTTGACTGCCCCCCAGCCCAGAGTGTGCATGGAAAATTGTCTGGCAGCCTCCCTGACAGCAAGCAGTGATAGTGCCCATGAAGGGGACCTTGTTGGGCCCGCCCCTTTCACGGTTATCGCTTCTCGGCCTTTTGGCTAAGATCAAGTGTAGTATCTGTTCTTATCAGTTTAATATCTGATACGTCCCCTATCTGGGGACCATATATTAAATGGATTTTTGAGAACGGGGGCCGATTTCGAAGCTTGCTTCCGTCGCCCTATGCATTGACCCGATATGGCAGTATCTTCGGGTACAGTGCACCACCCCCTTACAGGGTTAAAAAGAAAGATTCCTACTTTCATTGCTACCTGCTTGCTGGCTAGCCAGCTAGCCAGCCCTGTGGGCCTTGCTGCTGCTGCAGCCAAAAAACAAAAGGTGGTGCTGCTGCTGCTTCTGCTGCTTCTGCTTCTGCTTGTGTCTGGCCCCTGTTGGAGCGTCCAGGCACAGGACTTCTGCTGCTGCTGACTAAATGGCCTCCTTAATTGGATCATTTGAGTAGCCAGCACACCTGTGCAGGTAGGGCATGACATGATAGGCAGCTGCCTTGATAGCGGGTGGGTGCTGAATGTTCCTAATTGACAAAATAAGATTAATGCTTATGAAGAAATATAAAATCTCATCCCTTCCCCAATATCGCGCCACACCCCTACCCCTTAATTCCCTGGTTGAACTTGATGGACATATGTCTTTTTTCGACCGTACTAACTATGTAACTATGTAACATAACATGGGGGGGGGGGGGGGGGGTCTCCTGGCTGTTCACACAGGTGTGTCATTGCTGTACATTGACCATGCATTGCTTCTGTGGTATTGCAAAGGCAAAGACAAATGCTTCCAGCCATCCATTGCACTAATGGATTGGTCATCAGCTGGCTGTCTATGTCCCGCATCAATATAGACCAAAGTACAGAGGGTTAGGCTATGCTATAGTGCACCTACCTGATGCATCAGAAGGTGCGAGGCCCTTGCTAAATTCTGTGCACAGACTTTGAGATCTATACTTTAGACTGTATCTAAACCTGCTCCAACATGGACTGACATTCTGGCCTACTTTCAGCCGATGCGACTTGTCTGTCGCTGAACAGTCGCTTTTTATGTATTCAGCACCTATGTATAATGTTGTAAAAATGCTCTAGAAGCTAAAGTCGCAGAAATGTCACACATATTTGGCCTGCAACTTTCTGTGCGACAAATTCAGACAGGAAAAATCAGTATAAATCCTTAGAAAATTATCCCCCAGTGTCTCCATCTGCTGGCGGTATTGAATAAGCATTGCTGCACTGATGGGGTATGCATTAGACGAAAAAAAAGAAGAAAAAGAAGAATAATACGCCCAGAAAAGAGGCGAAAAGGAGAAAAACGTAAAAAAACGTGAAAAAAAAGTAAGAGGAAGAGAAGGGAAAAAAAGGTGGAAATGGGTTTAAAAGTGATTTCGGCGGAGAAATATATATATATATATATATATATATATATATATATATATATACGCGCACACACACACATATATATAAACGTATTCTCCGTTGAGATATTGCAGCCGCTGCTGTGTCCAGGCCCAGGAGCCTTAGCACTGTGCTGTGATGTCACTCAATACCACTGACATCACTAGGTGTAAACAACATCTCTCCTTTGCTGTGTATGTGACTATGGAGCTGTTTGGTGATGTCGTCTATTATGGCCTTCATAGAAGCAACAGGAGATTGTTGCATCCATCTAGAACCCTCAGAACTACAGTGCTATGATGTCACTCACTTCCACAGGCCTTGCAGAGTGTAAACAACAACAACCCAGCTTTGTTGTGTATGTAACCATAGGGATTTGTGATGTCACCTAGAACCTTCACAGCAGCGACAGCTTTATGAGGAGCATCAGCACTGCTCTGCCTGAGCAGAACCATCACCGCCATAGGTTGTCAAATAACCCGGATTTAACCCACACAGGTAAGTCCAATGGGGTGCAGGCATGTCCTCTATGCTTACAGCTTCCCGTGGGTGTTGGTTTGATACCGTTTGGGGACAGCCAAGGAGGCATCTGCAGGCAACAAAGGTAGGTGTGTGCTTGTGTGTGTGTTTCCTATGCAGATCCTAAGCCCAGTGTCACATGCAAGTAGGAGGAGTAAGAAGGGTTCCTGGCAAATCCGGGTTATGGATTGCATTTAAAAAGGCCCCGTGGGAGTGCAATGGGCCCCTGTCTTGCTGCTTAGCAATAATGGTATGGGTTTAGGTTCTGCTGTGTGTACTGGTGGTTGACTGCCCCCCAGCCCAGAGTGTGCATGGAAAATTGTCTGGCAGCCTCCCTGACAGCAAGCAGTGATAGTGCCCATGAAGGGGACCTTGTTGGGCCCGCCCCTTTCACGGTTATCGCTTCTCGGCCTTTTGGCTAAGATCAAGTGCAGTTGCCTTGGTCTCGCCTGAGGGTGCGATCTCTGGGTTTACCCAGTTTGCTGGAAGGGATTCTCTTTCTGTGGTTTCGTGCCGACAGTTCTGCCTGGAGAGATGGCTGGTCTGAAGAATACCATTCGTTTGGAGGTGGATCCCGGAAGTGCTGTGAAGAACAATGTTGTTTACCTGGTTCGGGACATCATCATGCTGAAGCTTGGAGTGGACAAGTCAGAAATATTCAGCGTTAATGAGGCTCCTCGCAAGGGTTCTTATGAGGTCACCTTTGAGCAGGAAGGTAGGTGCCTTGATGTTTATGAACGTTTGAGAAATTTCAGCAAGGACCCCATGATGGAGGGAGTGAAGATTACTCCTTTGTTTGGGTTTCAAGAAAAAACTGTCCTTGTGCATGTTTATAACCCTTTCACGGATGTGGCTATAATTGAAAGTTTTCTGCGCCAATATTGTGACTCTGTGCGTGGAGGTGAAAAACAGACCAATGTACTGGGAATCTTTAATTGCAAATATAAATTTGTTGTGAAACTGAAAGTGGATCCCAGTTGTGTTGGTGGCTTTAAACATCCCCCAGCTAGTTTTTCAGTTGCTGGACATAGGGGATATTTATCCTATGCTGGACAGCCTTATTATTGCCGCAATTGTTTTTCTTTTGGCCACGTGAAAGAGAGCTGCCTTAAGGGACAGGTGTGCCGGAACTGTAATGGTACTGGTCACCATGCGGGGAGTTGCCCCAACACAAAAAAATGTGACCTGTGCCGTGAGGAAGGGCATGTTTATAAAGACTGTCCTGGTACAAAAAGACCAAGCTATGCAAGTGCTGCAAGAGGGGAGGAAATTGTGAGGAAGTTGGCCCCTCAAAAACTGAAAGTTATTCCTCAGAAACCTGTGGATGTACAAGTTGCGGTGGCTGATGCCTTTAGGAAGCTGGAGGAGGTGATTGAGGGAGTGCAGAGCCCTGTTCACACAGCTGAATCTGTTCATCCCTCTGATCCTGCTAACATAGAGGAGTTTCAGTCCTCTGGAGAGACTAGTTTGTGTAACAGGGAGGGTGGTGGGAAACATAATGTCCAGGATGAAAATAATGATGGCTTCAAGCTGGTGCATGGTGGGAAGTCCGCCAAAAAAAGACGTGGTGAGGAGAGTACGAATTTGGCGCCAGAAACCAGGAACACATTTGAAGTGCTGGAAACGGACATTATGGAGACTGCTGAAAGTGGTGAATAGATATGCCGGGACTTGATATGAAATGTTATCAGGTGGTGAAGCACCTGTTTTCTAATGACTTTGTTATACCTGCTTTGTGTTTTACTATGTGTTCTCAATAGGTTTGCCGGGACTTGATATGCAAATGATATCAGGTAGTGAATCACCTATTTTCTAATGGTTATGTTATACCTGCTTTGTGTTTGTATATAGTTATGAGCATTATTATTTGTTCTCAAAATGTGAGAGTATTTAAAAATAAGGCTAGGAGAGCTGCTATTTTAAGTTTTTTAGCACAAGAGAATGCTTCAATTTTCTGTTTGCAGGAATGTGGTATTGAGTTCGCAGTAAGTCAGGATGAATGGGTGTATAGTCGGTGTGTGTGGTCTGGGAGTTCAGTGAATAAGAATGATGGTGTGGGTGTTTTAATTAAATCACCTGAAATTTCTGTTGAAAGTTATTTAGTTATTGAGCCTGGTAGGTGTATTTCTGTTAATTTATGTTATAAAGGTATTATGTTTCGTGTTATAAATGTGTATGCTTCTGCATGCAAAAATGAAAGAAAAAATTTGTTTGAGAAATTAAAATTTTATGTTCAAGGTAAAATACCTATTATTTTAGTTGGAGATATGAATGTGGACTTATGTAAGAAAGCATTTGATATATCAGGAAGAAAATTATTTGAGTTAGTTTCAGATTTTAGGTTTAAAGATATTCAGGATTTATGCAAAGTTAGTCCTAATTTATGCACTTATCATGCAGATAGGGGGAATGTTCACTCTAAGTTAGATTATTGTTTTTTGTCTGAGAATGTTAATGCATTAAGTTACAGACAGAGGTCTGTTTGTTATTCGGACCATGAGTCTTTGCTGTGTGAGATTGATGTGGGTCAGAATGCTGTGTATGGGAGAGGTTTGTGGAAGATGAATATTAAACATTTAGATAGTGTGGATGTGAGAGACCAGTATGAATGCATATATAAAAAATGGCGTGAAAGGAAAAGTGAGTTTGATAACATTATTTTGTGGTGGGAATGGGTTAAAAAGAAAACAAAATCCTTTTTTAGGTCTTTTGGTTATAAAATTGCTGCTATTAAGAGGGAACAATATGTTAAGTTAAATGCCCGTCTATCCTTTTTGTATAGATTGAGAGACTGTGGTGTGGATGTTCAGAATGAAATTGTGAGTGTTAAAAGGGACATTAATGAGTTTGTGTTGGAGAAAGGGAGGAGTATTATGTATAGAGCTAAATTAGATAAGAGGGAACATGATGAAAAATGTTCACGTTATTTTTTCAAAAAAGTTTTTTCAAAAAAGCCGGTTATTGATGTGATTGTGAAAGAGGATGGTAGTGTTGTGTCTGGTGATGGTGTGAGTGAGGAAGTTGCAGTTTTTTATGAAGAATTGTATGGAGAGAAGTGGAGGGATGAGAATTTGGAGAATGAGGTATTGAGTGTGTTGGAAAGGAAACTTGGAGAGGCTGAGCAGGCTTTTGTTATGCGTGGTATATCAAGTGAGGAAGTTTGGGATGTAGTGCAGAAAATGTCAGCAAATAAGACTCCAGGTGAGGATGGTTTGCCTGTGGAATTTTATCGGTTGTTATGGAATGTGGTGGGGAAGGATGTAGTTGAAGTGTGTCAGTTTATGTGGGAGAATATGGAGGTTGCGGAGAGTATGCGTGGGGGTGTGGTTGTGCTGATTCCGAAAAAAGGGGATTTAAAAAGTTTAAAGAATTGGCGTCCAATTACATTACTTAATTGTGATTATAAGATCTATGCGAAAATTATTGCCAATCGGATGAGAGATGTTGTTGAAAGCGTGGTGGGTGATGATCAGTTTTGTGCTGTGCCTGGACGTCGTATACAGGAGAGTTTGTGTTTGTTGAGAGATTGTTTGTGGGATTGTAAGAGTAGGAAGCAAGATGTGTGTTTGTTGTCATTAGATTTTGAAAAAGCGTATGATAGGCTGTCTCATAGTTTCTTGTTCAGGGTGTTGTTGCGTATGGGTTTTCCGAGTGACTTTGTGTGGAGAGTTAGGAGTTTGTATGACAAAATATATAGTAGGATGCTTGTTAATGGATGTGTGGGGAGAAGAGTGAATGTGTTCTCAGGGGTTAGGCAGGGGTGTCCTTTATCACCAGTGGCATTTATATGTGCTATTGAGCCTCTGGTATGTATGATTAGGAGGGATAAGATAGTGAGAGGTGTACGCATTCCTGGTAGTGATGGAAGGGAGTTTAAAGTTAATGCTTATATGGATGATGTATGTGTCCTGTGTGATTCTGAGTCCGCTGTGAGGAGGGTGAAACTTTTAGTGTCTATTTTTTGTGGTGCATCTGCTTTTAAGGTTAATTGGTTAAAGAGTGAATGTAAGTGTTTTGGTGAGAGTAGATTAAGTAGAGATGTTGGGGTGAATGTTGTGGAGGGGTCTATTAAAGTGTTGGGGATTAAGTTTAGTGACGATTTGGATGGGAAAGAGAGTTGGGAGGAGGCGAAAAAGAAGGTGGAGTTGCGTCTAAATTATTGGAGTTTGAGAAGTCTTTCCTTCATTGGGAAGATTGTAGTTATTAAAAGTGTTGTGTTACCAATTTTTCTGTATGTTGCTATGATTTTTCCTCCCCATTATATGGGTTTGAGGAGCTTGAACAGGGTTCTGTTTGTCTTTTTTTGGGGTTCTAAAGTTGAGAGGTTGAGGAGAGAAATAGTGGTGAAAAATTGGAAGAAGGGTGGTATGAGTTTTCCAAATTTGGAGGTGTACTTTGGAGTGAATATTTTAGTTTTTATTTTAGCTATTATTGGGAGTGATAGAAAGGTGTCCTGTATGACAAGATTTCTGGCTGGTAGATTTTTTGTCAGGTTGAAGTGGTGTGAGAGGGATTTGAATAGGCCTATTGCTTTTGAGGTTCCTAAATGGTATGAGTGGGTTGTGAGGTTTTTGGAGAAATTTGAGTTGATAGAAGAAGAGGTGAGTGTTTTGAAGAATAAACGTTTGTTGATGAAAATGATTGAGAGTAAAGAGGTTGTATGTAATATTAATTCTGTGAGAGGAGCGGATGTGGAAAAAGTTTGGAAGAAAGTGAGGATGGATGGTATGTCTAATAAGCAAAAGGAGATTGTATGGCAAAGTTTGCATGGGGTGTTGCCAGTGAGAGAGTTTCAGAAAGCAAGGGGTTTGGTGAGATGTGATGTGTGTCCTAGGGAGAATTGTAATGGTTTTGAAAGTGTTATTCATCTTTTTTGGAATTGTAAGTATGCTCGTGAGGTTGTGAGAAAACTTGGGCCTTTGTGCAAGGAATTAACAGGTGTGGAATTTTTGTATTATGAAATGATGATGTTTGGATTATGTGTGAGTGGTGGTCAGAATGAAAGAGTGTTGTGGTTATTGTTGTCGTGTATTAAAGAAGTCTTATGGGATGTTCGGAATGTTTATTTGTTTTTGAGAAAGGAAATAAGTGTAAATAATAGTGTGAGGATGGTGTTAGGAAAGCTTTATTTGTGTTATTTGTGGGATGCTAGGAGGGGTGGGATTGATGCGGAGGGTATTTGGAAAACGAAAAAATGGATTCATTCTGTTGATTTATCTTGATGTTTTTCATGTACTTGTAATTTTGTCTGTTTTTGATTATAAATAAAGTTCCCGATGATGAGAGGGTTGTGTGTTACAGAAAGTTTGTAATGCCAGTTTTGAAAGTATTGTTTTGAGTACTTTCATCCCTTATCTGAGGGTTTAAAAAAAAAAAAAAAAAAAAAAAAATCTGTTCTTATCAGTTTAATATCTGATACGTCCCCTATCTGGGGACCATATATTAAATGGATTTTTGAGAACGGGGGCCGATTTCGAAGCTTGCTTCCGTCGCCCTATGCATTGACCCGATATGGCAGTATCTTCGGGTACAGTGCACCACCCCCTTACAGGGTTAAAAAGAAAGATTCCTACTTTCATTGCTACCTGCTTGCTGGCTAGCCAGCTAGCCAGCCCTGTGGGCCTTGCTGCTGCAGCCAAAAAACAAAAGGTGGTGCTGCTGCTTCTGCTGCTTCTGCTTGTGTCTGGCCGCTGTTGGAGCGTCCAGGCACAGGACTTCTGCTGCTGCTGACTAAATGGCCTCCTTAACCCCTTAAGGACCGGAGGTTTTTCCGTTTTTGCATTTTCGTTTTTTGCTCCTTGCCTTTAAAAAATCATAACTCTTTCAAATTTACACCTAAAAATCCATATGATGGCTTATTTTTTGCGCCACCAATTCTACTTTGTAATGACGTCAGTCATTTTGCCTAAAAATCTATGGTGAAGCGGGAAAAAAAATCATTGTGCGACAAAATTGAAAAAAAACACGCTGTTTTGTAACTTTTGGGGGCTTCCGTTTCTACGTAGTACATTTTTCGGTAAAAATGACACCTGATATGTATTCTGTAGGTCCATACGATTAAAATGATACCCTACTTATATAGGTTTGATTTTGTCGGACTTCTGGAAAAAATCATAACTACATGCAGGAAAATTAATACGTTTAAAATTGTCATCTTCTGACCCCTATAACTTTTTTATTTTTCCGTGTATGGGGCGGTATGAGGGCTCATTTTTTGCGCCGTGATCTGAAGTTTTTAACGGTACCATTTTTGCATTGATAGGACTTATTGATCACTTTTTATTCATTTTTAAATGATATAAAAAGTGACCAAAAATGCACTATTTTGGACTTTGGAATTTTTTTGCGCGCACGCCATTGACCGAGCGGTTTAATTAATGATATATTTTTATAATTCGGACATTTCCGCACGCGGTGATACCACATATGTTTATTTTTATTTTTATTTACACTGTGTTTTTTTTTTTATTGGAAAAGGGGGGTGATTCAAACTTTTAATAGGGGAGGAGTTAAATGATCTTTATTCACTTTTTTTTTTCACTTTTTTTTTGCAGTGTTATAGGTCCCATAGGGACCTATAACACTGCACACACTGATCTTCTATGTTGATCACTGGTTTCTCATAAGAAACCAGTGATCAACGATTCTGCCGGATGACTGCTCATGCCTGGATCTCAGGCACTGAGCAGTCATTCGGCGATCGGACAGCGAGGAGGCAGGAAGGGGCCCTCCCGCTGTCCTGTCAGCTGTTCGGGATGCCGCGATTTCACCGCGGCTATCCCGAACAGCCCACTGAGCTAGCCGGGATGCTTTCGGTTTCACTTTAGACGCGGCGTTCAACTTTGAACGCCGCGTCTAAAGGGTTAATAGCGCGCGGCACAGCGATCAATGCCGCGCGCTATTAGCCACGGGTCCCGGCCGTTGTTAGAGGCCGGGCCCGACCCGCTATGACGCGGGGCCACGCCGTGGCCCCGCGTTATAGATCGGGAGTGGACACATGACGTTCCAGTACGTCATGTGTCCTTAAGGGGTTAATTGGATCATTTGAGTAGCCAGCACACCTGTGCAGGTAGGGCATGACATGATAGGCAGCTGCCTTGATAGCGGGTGGGTGCTGAATGTTCCTAATTGACAAAATAAGATTAATGCTTATGAAGAAATATAAAATCTCATCCCTTCCCCAATATCGCGCCACACCCCTACCCCTTAATTCCCTGGTTGAACTTGATGGACATATGTCTTTTTTCGACCGTACTAACTATGTAACTATGTAACATAACATGGGGGGGGGGGGGGGTCTCCTGGCTGTTCACACAGGTGTGTCATTGCTGTACATTGACCATGCATTGCTTCTGTGGTATTGCAAAGGCAAAGACAAATGCTTCCAGCCATCCATTGCACTAATGGATTGGTCATCAGCTGGCTGTCTATGTCCCGCATCAATATAGACCAAAGTACAGAGGGTTAGGCTATGCTATTGTGCACCTACCTGATGCATCAGAAGGTGCGAGGCCCTTGCTAAATTCTGTGCACAGACTTTGAGATCTATGCTTTAGACTGTATCTAAACCTGCTCCAACATGGACTGACATTCTGGCCTACTTTCAGCCGATGCGACTTGTCTGTCGCTGAACAGTCGCTTTTTATGTATTCAGCACCTATGTATAATGTTGTAAAAATGCTCTAGAAGCTAAAGTCGCAGAAATGTCACACATATTTGGCCTGCAACTTTCTGTGCGACAAATTCAGACAGGAAAAATCAGTATAAATCCTTAGAAAATTATCCCCCAGTGTCTCCATCTGCTGGCGGTATTGAATAAGCATTGCTGCACTGATGGGGTATGCATTAGACGAAAAAAAAGAAGAAAAAGAAGAATAATACGCCCAGAAAAGAGGCGAAAAGGAGAAAAACGTAAAAAAACGTGAAAAAAAAGTAAGAGGAAGAGAAGGGAAAAAAAGGTGGAAATGGGTTTAAAAGTGATTTCGGCGGAGAAATATATATATATATATATATATATATATATATATATATATATATACGCGCACACACACACATATATATAAACGTATTCTCCGTTGAGATATTGCAGCCGCTGCTGTGTCCAGGCCCAGGAGCCTTAGCACTGTGCTGTGATGTCACTCAATACCACTGACATCACTAGGTGTAAACAACATCTCTCCTTTGCTGTGTATGTGACTATGGAGCTGTTTGGTGATGTCGTCTATTATGGCCTTCATAGAAGCAACAGGAGATTGTTGCATCCATCTAGAACCCTCAGAACTACAGTGCTATGATGTCACTCACTTCCACAGGCCTTGCAGAGTGTAAACAACAACAACCCAGCTTTGTTGTGTATGTAACCATAGGGATTTGTGATGTCACCTAGAACCTTCACAGCAGCGACAGCTTTATGAGGAGCATCAGCACTGCTCTGCCTGAGCAGAACCATCACCGCCATAGGTTGTCAAATAACCCGGATTTAACCCACACAGGTAAGTCCAATGGGGTGCAGGCATGTCCTCTATGCTTACAGCTTCCCGTGGGTGTTGGTTTGATACCGTTTGGGGACAGCCAAGGAGGCATCTGCAGGCAACAAAGGTAGGTGTGTGCTTGTGTGTGTGTTTCCTATGCAGATCCTAAGCCCAGTGTCACATGCAAGTAGGAGGAGTAAGAAGGGTTCCTGGCAAATCCGGGTTATGGATTGCATTTAAAAAGGCCCCGTGGGAGTGCAATGGGCCCCTGTCTTGCTGCTTAGCAATAATGGTATGGGTTTAGGTTCTGCTGTGTGTACTGGTGGTTGACTGCCCCCCAGCCCAGAGTGTGCATGGAAAATTGTCTGGCAGCCTCCCTGACAGCAAGCAGTGATAGTGCCCATGAAGGGGACCTTGTTGGGCCCGCCCCTTTCACGGTTATCGCTTCTCGGCCTTTTGGCTAAGATCAAGTGTAGTATCTGTTCTTATCAGTTTAATATCTGATACGTCCCCTATCTGGGGACCATATATTAAATGGATTTTTGAGAACGGGGGCCGATTTCGAAGCTTGCTTCCGTCGCCCTATGCATTGACCCGATATGGCAGTATCTTCGGGTACAGTGCACCACCCCCTTACAGGGTTAAAAAGAAAGATTCCTACTTTCATTGCTACCTGCTTGCTGGCTAGCCAGCTAGCCAGCCCTGTGGGCCTTGCTGCTGCAGCCAAAAAACAAAAGGTGGTGCTGCTGCTGCTGCTTCTGCTGCTTCTGCTTGTGTCTGGCCGCTGTTGGAGCGTCCAGGCACAGGACTTCTGCTGCTGCTGACTAAATGGCCTCCTTAATTGGATCATTTGAGTAGCCAGCACACCTGTGCAGGTAGGGCATGACATGATAGGCAGCTGCCTTGATAGCGGGTGGGTGCTGAATGTTCCTAATTGACAAAATAAGATTAATGCTTATGAAGAAATATAAAATCTCATCCCTTCCCCAATATCGCGCCACACCCCTACCCCTTAATTCCCTGGTTGAACTTGATGGACATATGTCTTTTTTCGACCGTACTAACTATGTAACTATGTAACATAACATGGGGGGGGGGGGGGGGGGTCTCCTGGCTGTTCACACAGGTGTGTCATTGCTGTACATTGACCATGCATTGCTTCTGTGGTATTGCAAAGGCAAAGACAAATGCTTCCAGCCATCCATTGCACTAATGGATTGGTCATCAGCTGGCTGTCTATGTCCCGCATCAATATAGACCAAAGTACAGAGGGTTAGGCTATGCTATTGTGCACCTACCTGATGCATCAGAAGGTGCGAGGCCCTTGCTAAATTCTGTGCACAGACTTTGAGATCTATACTTTAGACTGTATCTAAACCTGCTCCAACATGGACTGACATTCTGGCCTACTTTCAGCCGATGCGACTTGTCTGTCGCTGAACAGTCGCTTTTTATGTATTCAGCACCTATGTATAATGTTGTAAAAATGCTCTAGAAGCTAAAGTCGCAGAAATGTCACACATATTTGGCCTGCAACTTTCTGTGCGACAAATTCAGACAGGAAAAATCAGTATAAATCCTTAGAAAATTATCCCCCAGTGTCTCCATCTGCTGGCGGTATTGAATAAGCATTGCTGCACTGATGGGGTATGCATTAGACGAAAAAAAAGAAGAAAAAGAAGAATAATACGCCCAGAAAAGAGGCGAAAAGGAGAAAAACGTAAAAAAACGTGAAAAAAAAGTAAGAGGAAGAGAAGGGAAAAAAAGGTGGAAATGGGTTTAAAAGTGATTTCGGCGGAGAAATATATATATATATATATATATATATATATATATATATATATATATATATATACGCGCACACACACACATATATATAAACGTATTCTCCGTTGAGATATTGCAGCCGCTGCTGTGTCCAGGCCCAGGAGCCTTAGCACTGTGCTGTGATGTCACTCAATACCACTGACATCACTAGGTGTAAACAACATCTCTCCTTTGCTGTGTATGTGACTATGGAGCTGTTTGGTGATGTCGTCTATTATGGCCTTCATAGAAGCAACAGGAGATTGTTGCATCCATCTAGAACCCTCAGAACTACAGTGCTATGATGTCACTCACTTCCACAGGCCTTGCAGAGTGTAAACAACAACAACCCAGCTTTGTTGTGTATGTAACCATAGGGATTTGTGATGTCACCTAGAACCTTCACAGCAGCGACAGCTTTATGAGGAGCATCAGCACTGCTCTGCCTGAGCAGAACCATCACCGCCATAGGTTGTCAAATAACCCGGATTTAACCCACACAGGTAAGTCCAATGGGGTGCAGGCATGTCCTCTATGCTTACAGCTTCCCGTGGGTGTTGGTTTGATACCGTTTGGGGACAGCCAAGGAGGCATCTGCAGGCAACAAAGGTAGGTGTGTGCTTGTGTGTGTGTTTCCTATGCAGATCCTAAGCCCAGTGTCACATGCAAGTAGGAGGAGTAAGAAGGGTTCCTGGCAAATCCGGGTTATGGATTGCATTTAAAAAGGCCCCGTGGGAGTGCAATGGGCCCCTGTCTTGCTGCTTAGCAATAATGGTATGGGTTTAGGTTCTGCTGTGTGTACTGGTGGTTGACTGCCCCCCAGCCCAGAGTGTGCATGGAAAATTGTCTGGCAGCCTCCCTGACAGCAAGCAGTGATAGTGCCCATGAAGGGGACCTTGTTGGGCCCGCCCCTTTCACGGTTATTGCTTCTCGGCCTTTTGGCTAAGATCAAGTGTAGTATCTGTTCTTATCAGTTTAATATCTGATACGTCCCCTATCTGGGGACCATATATTAAATGGATTTTTGAGAACGGGGGCCGATTTCGAAGCTTGCTTCCGTCGCCCTATGCATTGACCCGATATGGCAGTATCTTCGGGTACAGTGCACCACCCCCTTACAGGGTTAAAAAGAAAGATTCCTACTTTCATTGCTACCTGCTTGCTGGCTAGCCAGCTAGCCAGCCCTGTGGGCCTTGCTGCTGCAGCCAAAAAACAAAAGGTGGTGCTGCTGCTGCTGCTTCTGCTGCTTCTGCTTGTGTCTGGCCGCTGTTGGAGCGTCCAGGCACAGGACTTCTGCTGCTGCTGACTAAATGGCCTCCTTAATTGGATCATTTGAGTAGCCAGCACACCTGTGCAGGTAGGGCATGACATGATAGGCAGCTGCCTTGATAGCGGGTGGGTGCTGAATGTTCCTAATTGACAAAATAAGATTAATGCTTATGAAGAAATATAAAATCTCATCCCTTCCCCAATATCGCGCCACACCCCTACCCCTTAATTCCCTGGTTGAACTTGATGGACATATGTCTTTTTTCGACCGTACTAACTATGTAACTATGTAACATAACATGGGGGGGGGGGGGGGGGTCTCCTGGCTGTTCACACAGGTGTGTCATTGCTGTACATTGACCATGCATTGCTTCTGTGGTATTGCAAAGGCAAAGACAAATGCTTCCAGCCATCCATTGCACTAATGGATTGGTCATCAGCTGGCTGTCTATGTCCCGCATCAATATAGACCAAAGTACAGAGGGTTAGGCTATGCTATTGTGCACCTACCTGATGCATCAGAAGGTGCGAGGCCCTTGCTAAATTCTGTGCACAGACTTTGAGATCTATACTTTAGACTGTATCTAAACCTGCTCCAACATGGACTGACATTCTGGCCTACTTTCAGCCGATGCGACTTGTCTGTCGCTGAACAGTCGCTTTTTATGTATTCAGCACCTATGTATAATGTTGTAAAAATGCTCTAGAAGCTAAAGTCGCAGAAATGTCACACATATTTGGCCTGCAACTTTCTGTGCGACAAATTCAGACAGGAAAAATCAGTATAAATCCTTAGAAAATTATCCCCCAGTGTCTCCATCTGCTGGCGGTATTGAATAAGCATTGCTGCACTGATGGGGTATGCATTAGACGAAAAAAAAGAAGAAAAAGAAGAATAATACGCCCAGAAAAGAGGCGAAAAGGAGAAAAACGTAAAAAAACGTGAAAAAAAAGTAAGAGGAAGAGAAGGGAAAAAAGGGTGGAAATGGGTTTAAAAGTGATTTCGGCGGAGAAATATATATATATATATATATATATATATATATATATATATACGCGCACACACACACATATATATAAACGTATTCTCCGTTGAGATATTGCAGCCGCTGCTGTGTCCAGGCCCAGGAGCCTTAGCACTGTGCTGTGATGTCACTCAATACCACTGACATCACTAGGTGTAAACAACATCTCTCCTTTGCTGTGTATGTGACTATGGAGCTGTTTGGTGATGTCGTCTATTATGGCCTTCATAGAAGCAACAGGAGATTGTTGCATCCATCTAGAACCCTCAGAACTACAGTGCTATGATGTCACTCACTTCCACAGGCCTTGCAGAGTGTAAACAACAACAACCCAGCTTTGTTGTGTATGTAACCATAGGGATTTGTGATGTCACCTAGAACCTTCACAGCAGCGACAGCTTTATGAGGAGCATCAGCACTGCTCTGCCTGAGCAGAACCATCACCGCCATAGGTTGTCAAATAACCCGGATTTAACCCACACAGGTAAGTCCAATGGGGTGCAGGCATGTCCTCTATGCTTACAGCTTCCCGTGGGTGTTGGTTTGATACCGTTTGGGGACAGCCAAGGAGGCATCTGCAGGCAACAAAGGTAGGTGTGTGCTTGTGTGTGTGTTTCCTATGCAGATCCTAAGCCCAGTGTCACATGCAAGTAGGAGGAGTAAGAAGGGTTCCTGGCAAATCCGGGTTATGGATTGCATTTAAAAAGGCCCCGTGGGAGTGCAATGGGCCCCTGTCTTGCTGCTTAGCAATAATGGTATGGGTTTAGGTTCTGCTGTGTGTACTGGTGGTTGACTGCCCCCCAGCCCAGAGTGTGCATGGAAAATTGTCTGGCAGCCTCCCTGACAGCAAGCAGTGATAGTGCCCATGAAGGGGACCTTGTTGGGCCCGCCCCTTTCACGGTTATCGCTTCTCGGCCTTTTGGCTAAGATCAAGTGTAGTATCTGTTCTTATCAGTTTAATATCTGATACGTCCCCTATCTGGGGACCATATATTAAATGGATTTTTGAGAACGGGGGCCGATTTCGAAGCTTGCTTCCGTCGCCCTATGCATTGACCCGATATGGCAGTATCTTCGGGTACAGTGCACCACCCCCTTACAGGGTTAAAAAGAAAGATTCCTACTTTCATTGCTACCTGCTTGCTGGCTAGCCAGCTAGCCAGCCCTGTGGGCCTTGCTGCTGCAGCCAAAAAACAAAAGGTGGTGCTGCTGCTGCTGCTTCTGCTGCTTCTGCTTGTGTCTGGCCGCTGTTGGAGCGTCCAGGCACAGGACTTCTGCTGCTGCTGACTAAATGGCCTCCTTAATTGGATCATTTGAGTAGCCAGCACACCTGTGCAGGTAGGGCATGACATGATAGGCAGCTGCCTTGATAGCGGGTGGGTGCTGAATGTTCCTAATTGACAAAATAAGATTAATGCTTATGAAGAAATATAAAATCTCATCCCTTCCCCAATATCGCGCCACACCCCTACCCCTTAATTCCCTGGTTGAACTTGATGGACATATGTCTTTTTTCGACCGTACTAACTATGTAACTATGTAACATAACATGGGGGGGGGGGGGGGGGGTCTCCTGGCTGTTCACACAGGTGTGTCATTGCTGTACATTGACCATGCATTGCTTCTGTGGTATTGCAAAGGCAAAGACAAATGCTTCCAGCCATCCATTGCACTAATGGATTGGTCATCAGCTGGCTGTCTATGTCCCGCATCAATATAGACCAAAGTACAGAGGGTTAGGCTATGCTATTGTGCACCTACCTGATGCATCAGAAGGTGCGAGGCCCTTGCTAAATTCTGTGCACAGACTTTGAGATCTATACTTTAGACTGTATCTAAACCTGCTCCAACATGGACTGACATTCTGGCCTACTTTCAGCCGATGCGACTTGTCTGTCGCTGAACAGTCGCTTTTTATGTATTCAGCACCTATGTATAATGTTGTAAAAATGCTCTAGAAGCTAAAGTCGCAGAAATGTCACACATATTTGGCCTGCAACTTTCTGTGCGACAAATTCAGACAGGAAAAATCAGTATAAATCCTTAGAAAATTATCCCCCAGTGTCTCCATCTGCTGGCGGTATTGAATAAGCATTGCTGCACTGATGGGGTATGCATTAGACGAAAAAAAAGAAGAAAAAGAAGAAGAATAATACGCCCAGAAAAGAGGCGAAAAGGAGAAAAACGTAAAAAAACGTGAAAAAAAAGTAAGAGGAAGAGAAGGGAAAAAAAGGTGGAAATGGGTTTAAAAGTGATTTCGGCGGAGAAATATATATATATATATATATATATATATATATATATATATATATATACGCGCACACACACACATATATATAAACGTATTCTCCGTTGAGATATTGCAGCCGCTGCTGTGTCCAGGCCCAGGAGCCTTAGCACTGTGCTGTGATGTCACTCAATACCACTGACATCACTAGGTGTAAACAACATCTCTCCTTTGCTGTGTATGTGACTATGGAGCTGTTTGGTGATGTCGTCTATTATGGCCTTCATAGAAGCAACAGGAGATTGTTGCATCCATCTAGAACCCTCAGAACTACAGTGCTATGATGTCACTCACTTCCACAGGCCTTGCAGAGTGTAAACAACAACAACCCAGCTTTGTTGTGTATGTAACCATAGGGATTTGTGATGTCACCTAGAACCTTCACAGCAGCGACAGCTTTATGAGGAGCATCAGCACTGCTCTGCCTGAGCAGAACCATCACCGCCATAGGTTGTCAAATAACCCGGATTTAACCCACACAGGTAAGTCCAATGGGGTGCAGGCATGTCCTCTATGCTTACAGCTTCCCGTGGGTGTTGGTTTGATACCGTTTGGGGACAGCCAAGGAGGCATCTGCAGGCAACAAAGGTAGGTGTGTGCTTGTGTGTGTGTTTCCTATGCAGATCCTAAGCCCAGTGTCACATGCAAGTAGGAGGAGTAAGAAGGGTTCCTGGCAAATCCGGGTTATGGATTGCATTTAAAAAGGCCCCGTGGGAGTGCAATGGGCCCCTGTCTTGCTGCTTAGCAATAATGGTATGGGTTTAGGTTCTGCTGTGTGTACTGGTGGTTGACTGCCCCCCAGCCCAGAGTGTGCATGGAAAATTGTCTGGCAGCCTCCCTGACAGCAAGCAGTGATAGTGCCCATGAAGGGGACCTTGTTGGGCCCGCCCCTTTCACGGTTATCGCTTCTCGGCCTTTTGGCTAAGATCAAGTGTAGTATCTGTTCTTATCAGTTTAATATCTGATACGTCCCCTATCTGGGGACCATATATTAAATGGATTTTTGAGAACGGGGGCCGATTTCGAAGCTTGCTTCCGTCACCCTATGCATTGACCCGATATGGCAGTATCTTCGGGTACAGTGCACCACCCCCTTACAGGGTTAAAAAGAAAGATTCCTACTTTCATTGCTACCTGCTTGCTGGCTAGCCAGCTAGCCAGCCCTGTGGGCCTTGCTGCTGCAGCCAAAAAACAAAAGGTGGTGCTGCTGCTGCTGCTTCTGCTGCTTCTGCTTGTGTCTGGCCGCTGTTGGAGCGTCCAGGCACAGGACTTCTGCTGCTGCTGACTAAATGGCCTCCTTAATTGGATCATTTGAGTAGCCAGCACACCTGTGCAGGTAGGGCATGACATGATAGGCAGCTGCCTTGATAGCGGGTGGGTGCTGAATGTTCCTAATTGACAAAATAAGATTAATGCTTATGAAGAAATATAAAATCTCATCCCTTCCCCAATATCGCGCCACACCCCTACCCCTTAATTCCCTGGTTGAACTTGATGGACATATGTCTTTTTTCGACCGTACTAACTATGTAACTATGTAACATAACATGGGGGGGGGGGGGTCTCCTGGCTGTTCACACAGGTGTGTCATTGCTGTACATTGACCATGCATTGCTTCTGTGGTATTGCAAAGGCAAAGACAAATGCTTCCAGCCATCCATTGCACTAATGGATTGGTCATCAGCTGGCTGTCTATGTCCCGCATCAATATAGACCAAAGTACAGAGGGTTAGGCTATGCTATTGTGCACCTACCTGATGCATCAGAAGGTGCGAGGCCCTTGCTAAATTCTGTGCACAGACTTTGAGATCTATACTTTAGACTGTATCTAAACCTGCTCCAACATGGACTGACATTCTGGCCTACTTTCAGCCGATGCGACTTGTCTGTCGCTGAACAGTCGCTTTTTATGTATTCAGCACCTATGTATAATGTTGTAAAAATGCTCTAGAAGCTAAAGTCGCAGAAATGTCACACATATTTGGCCTGCAACTTTCTGTGCGACAAATTCAGACAGGAAAAATCAGTATAAATCCTTAGAAAATTATCCCCCAGTGTCTCCATCTGCTGGCGGTATTGAATAAGCATTGCTGCACTGATGGGGTATGCATTAGACGAAAAAAAAGAAGAAAAAGAAGAATAATACGCCCAGAAAAGAGGCGAAAAGGAGAAAAACGTAAAAAAACGTGAAAAAAAAGTAAGAGGAAGAGAAGGGAAAAAAAGGTGGAAATGGGTTTAAAAGTGATTTCGGCAGAGAAATATATATATATATATATATATATATATATATATATATATATATATATATACGCGCACACACACACATATATATAAACGTATTCTCCGTTGAGATATTGCAGCCGCTGCTGTGTCCAGGCCCAGGAGCCTTAGCACTGTGCTGTGATGTCACTCAATACCACTGACATCACTAGGTGTAAACAACATCTCTCCTTTGCTGTGTATGTGTATGTAACCATAGGGATTTGTGATGTCACCTAGAACCTTCACAGCAGCGACAGCTTTATGAGGAGCATCAGCACTGCTCTGCCTGAGCAGAACCATCACCGCCATAGGTTGTCAAATAACCCGGATTTAACCCACACAGGTAAGTCCAATGGGGTGCAGGCATGTCCTCTATGCTTACAGCTTCCCGTGGGTGTTGGTTTGATACCGTTTGGGGACAGCCAAGGAGGCATCTGCAGGCAACAAAGGTAGGTGTGTGCTTGTGTGTGTGTTTCCTATGCAGATCCTAAGCCCAGTGTCACATGCAAGTAGGAGGAGTAAGAAGGGTTCCTGGCAAATCCGGGTTATGGATTGCATTTAAAAAGGCCCCGTGGGAGTGCAATGGGCCCCTGTCTTGCTGCTTAGCAATAATGGTATGGGTTTAGGTTCTGCTGTGTGTACTGGTGGTTGACTGCCCCCCAGCCCAGAGTGTGCATGGAAAATTGTCTGGCAGCCTCCCTGACAGCAAGCAGTGATAGTGCCCATGAAGGGGACCTTGTTGGGCCCGCCCCTTTCACGGTTATCGCTTCTCGGCCTTTTGGCTAAGATCAAGTGTAGTATCTGTTCTTATCAGTTTAATATCTGATACGTCCCCTATCTGGGGACCATATATTAAATGGATTTTTGAGAACGGGGGCCGATTTCGAAGCTTGCTTCCGTCGCCCTATGCATTGACCCGATATGGCAGTATCTTCGGGTACAGTGCACCACCCCCTTACAGGGTTAAAAAGAAAGATTCCTACTTTCATTGCTACCTGCTTGCTGGCTAGCCAGCTAGCCAGCCCTGTGGGCCTTGCTGCTGCAGCCAAAAAACAAAAGGTGGTGCTGCTGCTGCTGCTTCTGCTGCTTCTGCTTGTGTCTGGCCGCTGTTGGAGCGTCCAGGCACAGGACTTCTGCTGCTGCTGACTAAATGGCCTCCTTAATTGGATCATTTGAGTAGCCAGCACACCTGTGCAGGTAGGGCATGACATGATAGGCAGCTGCCTTGATAGCGGGTGGGTGCTGAATGTTCCTAATTGACAAAATAAGATTAATGCTTATGAAGAAATATAAAATCTCATCCCTTCCCCAATATCGCGCCACACCCCTACCCCTTAATTCCCTGGTTGAACTTGATGGACATATGTCTTTTTGGACCGTACTAACTATGTAACTATGTAACATAACATGGGGGGGGGGGAGGGTCTCCTGGCTGTTCACACAGGTGTGTCATTGCTGTACATTGACCATGCATTGCTTCTGTGGTATTGCAAAGGCAAAGACAAATGCTTCCAGCCATCCATTGCACTAATGGATTGGTCATCAGCTGGCTGTCTATGTCCCGCATCAATATAGACCAAAGTACAGAGGGTTAGGCTATGCTATTGTGCACCTACCTGATGCATCAGAAGGTGCGAGGCCCTTGCTAAATTCTGTGCACAGACTTTGAGATCTATACTTTAGACTGTATCTAAACCTGCTCCAACATGGACTGACATTCTGGCCTACTTTCAGCCGATGCGACTTGTCTGTCGCTGAACAGTCGCTTTTTATGTATTCAGCACCTATGTATAATGTTGTAAAAATGCTCTAGAAGCTAAAGTCGCAGAAATGTCACACATATTTGGCCTGCAACTTTCTGTGCGACAAATTCAGACAGGAAAAATCAGTATAAATCCTTAGAAAATTATCCCCCAGTGTCTCCATCTGCTGGCGGTATTGAATAAGCATTGCTGCACTGATGGGGTATGCATTAGACGAAAAAAAAGAAGAAAAAGAAGAATAATACGCCCAGAAAAGAGGCGAAAAGGAGAAAAACGTAAAAAAACGTGAAAAAAAAGTAAGAGGAAGAGAAGGGAAAAAAAGGTGGAAATGGGTTTAAAAGTGATTTCGGCGGAGAAATATATATATATATATATATATATATATATATATATATATATATATATATACGCGCACACACACACATATATATAAACGTATTCTCCGTTGAGATATTGCAGCCGCTGCTGTGTCCAGGCCCAGGAGCCTTAGCACTGTGCTGTGATGTCACTCAATACCACTGACATCACTAGGTGTAAACAACATCTCTCCTTTGCTGTGTATGTGACTATGGAGCTGTTTGGTGATGTCGTCTATTATGGCCTTCATAGAAGCAACAGGAGATTGTTGCATCCATCTAGAACCCTCAGAACTACAGTGCTATGATGTCACTCACTTCCACAGGCCTTGCAGAGTGTAAACAACAACAACCCAGCTTTGTTGTGTATGTAACCATAGGGATTTGTGATGTCACCTAGAACCTTCACAGCAGCGACAGCTTTATGAGGAGCATCAGCACTGCTCTGCCTGAGCAGAACCATCACCGCCATAGGTTGTCAAATAACCCGGATTTAACCCACACAGGTAAGTCCAATGGGGTGCAGGCATGTCCTCTATGCTTACAGCTTCCCGTGGGTGTTGGTTTGATACCGTTTGGGGACAGCCAAGGAGGCATCTGCAGGCAACAAAGGTAGGTGTGTGCTTGTGTGTGTGTTTCCTATGCAGATCCTAAGCCCAGTGTCACATGCAAGTAGGAGGAGTAAGAAGGGTTCCTGGCAAATCCGGGTTATGGATTGCATTTAAAAAGGCCCCGTGGGAGTGCAATGGGCCCCTGTCTTGCTGCTTAGCAATAATGGTATGGGTTTAGGTTCTGCTGTGTGTACTGGTGGTTGACTGCCCCCCAGCCCAGAGTGTGCATGGAAAATTGTCTGGCAGCCTCCCTGACAGCAAGCAGTGATAGTGCCCATGAAGGGGACCTTGTTGGGCCCGCCCCTTTCACGGTTATCGCTTCTCGGCCTTTTGGCTAAGATCAAGTGTAGTATCTGTTCTTATCAGTTTAATATCTGATACGTCCCCTATCTGGGGACCATATATTAAATGGATTTTTGAGAACGGGGGCCGATTTCGAAGCTTGCTTCCGTCGCCCTATGCATTGACCCGATATGGCAGTATCTTCGGGTACAGTGCACCACCCCCTTACAGGGTTAAAAAGAAAGATTCCTACTTTCATTGCTACCTGCTTGCTGGCTAGCCAGCTAGCCAGCCCTGTGGGCCTTGCTGCTGCAGCCAAAAAACAAAAGGTGGTGCTGCTGCTGCTGCTTCTGCTTGTGTCTGGCCGCTGTTGGAGCGTCCAGGCACAGGACTTCTGCTGCTGCTGACTAAATGGCCTCCTTAATTGGATCATTTGAGTAGCCAGCACACCTGTGCAGGTAGGGCATGACATGATAGGCAGCTGCCTTGATAGCGGGTGGGTGCTGAATGTTCCTAATTGACAAAATAAGATTAATGCTTATGAAGAAATATAAAATCTCATCCCTTCCCCAATATCGCGCCACACCCCTACCCCTTAATTCCCTGGTTGAACTTGATGGACATATGTCTTTTTTCGACCGTACTAACTATGTAACTATGTAACATAACATGGGGGGGGGGGGGGGGGGTCTCCTGGCTGTTCACACAGGTGTGTCATTGCTGTACATTGACCATGCATTGCTTCTGTGGTATTGCAAAGGCAAAGACAAATGCTTCCAGCCATCCATTGCACTAATGGATTGGTCATCAGCTGGCTGTCTATGTCCCGCATCAATATAGACCAAAGTACAGAGGGTTAGGCTATGCTATTGTGCACCTACCTGATGCATCAGAAGGTGCGAGGCCCTTGCTAAATTCTGTGCACAGACTTTGAGATCTATACTTTAGACTGTATCTAAACCTGCTCCAACATGGACTGACATTCTGGCCTACTTTCAGCCGATGCGACTTGTCTGTCGCTGAACAGTCGCTTTTTATGTATTCAGCACCTATGTATAATGTTGTAAAAATGCTCTAGAAGCTAAAGTCGCAGAAATGTCACACATATTTGGCCTGCAACTTTCTGTGCGACAAATTCAGACAGGAAAAATCAGTATAAATCCTTAGAAAATTATCCCCCAGTGTCTCCATCTGCTGGCGGTATTGAATAAGCATTGCTGCACTGATGGGGTATGCATTAGACGAAAAAAAAGAAGAAAAAGAAGAATAATACGCCCAGAAAAGAGGCGAAAAGGAGAAAAACGTAAAAAAACGTGAAAAAAAAGTAAGAGGAAGAGAAGGGAAAAAAAGGTGGAAATGGGTTTAAAAGTGATTTCGGCGGAGAATATATATATATATATATATATATATATATATATATATATATATATACGCGCACACACACACATATATATAAACGTATTCTCCGTTGAGATATTGCAGCCGCTGCTGTGTCCAGGCCCAGGAGCCTTAGCACTGTGCTGTGATGTCACTCAATACCACTGACATCACTAGGTGTAAACAACATCTCTCCTTTGCTGTGTATGTGACTATGGAGCTGTTTGGTGATGTCGTCTATTATGGCCTTCATAGAAGCAACAGGAGATTGTTGCATCCATCTAGAACCCTCAGAACTACAGTGCTATGATGTCACTCACTTCCACAGGCCTTGCAGAGTGTAAACAACAACAACCCAGCTTTGTTGTGTATGTAACCATAGGGATTTGTGATGTCACCTAGAACCTTCACAGCAGCGACAGCTTTATGAGGAGCATCAGCACTGCTCTGCCTGAGCAGAACCATCACCGCCATAGGTTGTCAAATAACCCGGATTTAACCCACACAGGTAAGTCCAATGGGGTGCAGGCATGTCCTCTATGCTTACAGCTTCCCGTGGGTGTTGGTTTGATACCGTTTGGGGACAGCCAAGGAGGCATCTGCAGGCAACAAAGGTAGGTGTGTGCTTGTGTGTGTGTTTCCTATGCAGATCCTAAGCCCAGTGTCACATGCAAGTAGGAGGAGTAAGAAGGGTTCCTGGCAAATCCGGGTTATGGATTGCATTTAAAAAGGCCCCGTGGGAGTGCAATGGGCCCCTGTCTTGCTGCTTAGCAATAATGGTATGGGTTTAGGTTCTGCTGTGTGTACTGGTGGTCGACTGCCCCCCAGCCCAGAGTGTGCATGGAAAATTGTCTGGCAGCCTCCCTGACAGCAAGCAGTGATAGTGCCCATGAAGGGGACCTTGTTGGGCCCGCCCCTTTCACGGTTATCGCTTCTCGGCCTTTTGGCTAAGATCAAGTGTAGTATCTGTTCTTATCAGTTTAATATCTGATACGTCCCCTATCTGGGGACCATATATTAAATGGATTTTTGAGAACGGGGGCCGATTTCGAAGCTTGCTTCCGTCGCCCTATGCATTGACCCGATATGGCAGTATCTTCGGGTACAGTGCACCACCCCCTTACAGGGTTAAAAAGAAAGATTCCTACTTTCATTGCTACCTGCTTGCTGGCTAGCCAGCTAGCCAGCCCTGTGGGCCTTGCTGCTGCAGCCAAAACACAAAAGGTGGTGCTGCTGCTGCTGCTTCTGCTGCTTCTGCTTGTGTCTGGCCGCTGTTGGAGCGTCCAGGCACAGGACTTCTGCTGCTGCTGACTAAATGGCCTCCTTAATTGGATCATTTGAGTAGCCAGCACACCTGTGCAGGTAGGGCATGACATGATAGGCAGCTGCCTTGATAGCGGGTGGGTGCTGAATGTTCCTAATTGACAAAATAAGATTAATGCTTATGAAGAAATATAAAATCTCATCCCTTCCCCAATATCGCGCCACACCCCTACCCCTTAATTCCCTGGTTGAACTTGATGGACATATGTCTTTTTTCGACCGTACTAACTATGTAACTATGTAACATAACATGGGGGGGGGGGGGGGGGGGGGGTCTCCTGGCTGTTCACACAGGTGTGTCATTGCTGTACATTGACCATGCATTGCTTCTGTGGTATTGCAAAGGCAAAGACAAATGCTTCCAGCCATCCATTGCACTAATGGATTGGTCATCAGCTGGCTGTCTATGTCCCGCATCAATATAGACCAAAGTACAGAGGGTTAGGCTATGCTATTGTGCACCTACCTGATGCATCAGAAGGTGCGAGGCCCTTGCTAAATTCTGTGCACAGACTTTGAGATCTATACTTTAGACTGTATCTAAACCTGCTCCAACATGGACTGACATTCTGGCCTACTTTCAGCCGATGCGACTTGTCTGTCGCTGAACAGTCGCTTTTTATGTATTCAGCACCTATGTATAATGTTGTAAAAATGCTCTAGAAGCTAAAGTCGCAGAAATGTCACACATATTTGGCCTGCAACTTTCTGTGCGACAAATTCAGACAGGAAAAATCAGTATAAATCCTTAGAAAATTATCCCCCAGTGTCTCCATCTGCTGGCGGTATTGAATAAGCATTGCTGCACTGATGGGGTATGCATTAGACGAAAAAAAAGAAGAAAAAGAAGAATAATACGCCCAGAAAAGAGGCGAAAAGGAGAAAAACGTAAAAAAACGTGAAAAAAAAGTAAGAGGAAGAGAAGGGAAAAAAAGGTGGAAATGGGTTTAAAAGTGATTTCGGCGGAGAAATATATATATATATATATATATATATATATATATATATATATATATACGCGCACACACACACATATATATAAACGTATTCTCCGTTGAGATATTGCAGCCGCTGCTGTGTCCAGGCCCAGGAGCCTTAGCACTGTGCTGTGATGTCACTCAATACCACTGACATCACTAGGTGTAAACAACATCTCTCCTTTGCTGTGTATGTGACTATGGAGCTGTTTGGTGATGTCGTCTATTATGGCCTTCATAGAAGCAACAGGAGATTGTTGCATCCATCTAGAACCCTCAGAACTACAGTGCTATGATGTCACTCACTTCCACAGGCCTTGCAGAGTGTAAACAACAACAACCCAGCTTTGTTGTGTATGTAACCATAGGGATTTGTGATGTCACCTAGAACCTTCACAGCAGCGACAGCTTTATGAGGAGCATCAGCACTGCTCTGCCTGAGCAGAACCATCACCGCCATAGGTTGTCAAATAACCCGGATTTAACCCACACAGGTAAGTCCAATGGGGTGCAGGCATGTCCTCTATGCTTACAGCTTCCCGTGGGTGTTGGTTTGATACCGTTTGGGGACAGCCAAGGAGGCATCTGCAGGCAACAAAGGTAGGTGTGTGCTTGTGTGTGTGTTTCCTATGCAGATCCTAAGCCCAGTGTCACATGCAAGTAGGAGGAGTAAGAAGGGTTCCTGGCAAATCCGGGTTATGGATTGCATTTAAAAAGGCCCCGTGGGAGTGCAATGGGCCCCTGTCTTGCTGCTTAGCAATAATGGTATGGGTTTAGGTTCTGCTGTGTGTACTGGTGGTTGACTGCCCCCCAGCCCAGAGTGTGCATGGAAAATTGTCTGGCAGCCTCCCTGACAGCAAGCAGTGATAGTGCCCATGAAGGGGACCTTGTTGGGCCCGCCCCTTTCACGGTTATCGCTTCTCGGCCTTTTGGCTAAGATCAAGTGTAGTATCTGTTCTTATCAGTTTAATATCTGATACGTCCCCTATCTGGGGACCATATATTAAATGGATTTTTGAGAACGGGGGCCGATTTCGAAGCTTGCTTCCGTCGCCCTATGCATTGACCCGATATGGCAGTATCTTCGGGTACAGTGCACCACCCCCTTACAGGGTTAAAAAGAAAGATTCCTACTTTCATTGCTACCTGCTTGCTGGCTAGCCAGCTAGCCAGCCCTGTGGGCCTTGCTGCTGCAGCCAAAAAACAAAAGGTGGTGCTGCTGCTGCTGCTTCTGCTGCTTCTGCTTGTGTCTGGCCGCTGTTGGAGCGTCCAGGCACAGGACTTCTGCTGCTGCTGACTAAATGGCCTCCTTAATTGGATCATTTGAGTAGCCAGCACACCTGTGCAGGTAGGGCATGACATGATAGGCAGCTGCCTTGATAGCGGGTGGGTGCTGAATGTTCCTAATTGACAAAATAAGATTAATGCTTATGAAGAAATATAAAATCTCATCCCTTCCCCAATATCGCGCCACACCCCTACCCCTTAATTCCCTGGTTGAACTTGATGGACATATGTCTTTTTTCGACCGTACTAACTATGTAACTATGTAACATAACATGGGGGGGGGGGGGGGGGGGGGTCTCCTGGCTGTTCACACAGGTGTGTCATTGCTGTACATTGACCATGCATTGCTTCTGTGGTATTGCAAAGGCAAAGACAAATGCTTCCAGCCATCCATTGCACTAATGGATTGGTCATCAGCTGGCTGTCTATGTCCCGCATCAATATAGACCAAAGTACAGAGGGTTAGGCTATGCTATTGTGCACCTACCTGATGCATCAGAAGGTGCGAGGCCCTTGCTAAATTCTGTGCACAGACTTTGAGATCTATACTTTAGACTGTATCTAAACCTGCTCCAACATGGACTGACATTCTGGCCTACTTTCAGCCGATGCGACTTGTCTGTCGCTGAACAGTCGCTTTTTATGTATTCAGCACCTATGTATAATGTTGTAAAAATGCTCTAGAAGCTAAAGTCGCAGAAATGTCACACATATTTGGCCTGCAACTTTCTGTGCGACAAATTCAGACAGGAAAAATCAGTATAAATCCTTAGAAAATTATCCCCCAGTGTCTCCATCTGCTGGCGGTATTGAATAAGCATTGCTGCACTGATGGGGTATGCATTAGACGAAAAAAAAGAAGAAAAAGAAGAATAATACGCCCAGAAAAGAGGCGAAAAGGAGAAAAACGTAAAAAAACGTGAAAAAAAAGTAAGAGGAAGAGAAGGGAAAAAAAGGTGGAAATGGGTTTAAAAGTGATTTCGGCGGAGAATATATATATATATATATATATATATATATATATATATATATACGCGCACACACACACATATATATAAACGTATTCTCCGTTGAGATATTGCAGCCGCTGCTGTGTCCAGGCCCAGGAGCCTTAGCACTGTGCTGTGATGTCACTCAATACCACTGACATCACTAGGTGTAAACAACATCTCTCCTTTGCTGTGTATGTGACTATGGAGCTGTTTGGTGATGTCGTCTATTATGGCCTTCATAGAAGCAACAGGAGATTGTTGCATCCATCTAGAACCCTCAGAACTACAGTGCTATGATGTCACTCACTTCCACAGGCCTTGCAGAGTGTAAACAACAACAACCCAGCTTTGTTGTGTATGTAACCATAGGGATTTGTGATGTCACCTAGAACCTTCACAGCAGCGACAGCTTTATGAGGAGCATCAGCACTGCTCTGCCTGAGCAGAACCATCACCGCCATAGGTTGTCAAATAACCCGGATTTAACCCACACAGGTAAGTCCAATGGGGTGCAGGCATGTCCTCTATGCTTACAGCTTCCCGTGGGTGTTGGTTTGATACCGTTTGGGGACAGCCAAGGAGGCATCTGCAGGCAACAAAGGTAGGTGTGTGCTTGTGTGTGTGTTTCCTATGCAGATCCTAAGCCCAGTGTCACATGCAAGTAGGAGGAGTAAGAAGGGTTCCTGGCAAATCCGGGTTATGGATTGCATTTAAAAAGGCCCCGTGGGAGTGCAATGGGCCCCTGTCTTGCTGCTTAGCAATAATGGTATGGGTTTAGGTTCTGCTGTGTGTACTGGTGGTTGACTGCCCCCCAGCCCAGAGTGTGCATGGAAAATTGTCTGGCAGCCTCCCTGACAGCAAGCAGTGATAGTGCCCATGAAGGGCACCTTGTTGGGCCCGCCCCTTTCACGGTTATCGCTTCTCGGCCTTTTGGCTAAGATCAAGTGTAGTATCTGTTCTTATCAGTTTAATATCTGATACGTCCCCTATCTGGGGACCATATATTAAATGGATTTTTGAGAACGGGGGCCGATTTCGAAGCTTGCTTCCGTCGCCCTATGCATTGACCCGATATGGCAGTATCTTCGGGTACAGTGCACCACCCCCTTACAGGGTTAAAAAGAAAGATTCCTACTTTCATTGCTACCTGCTTGCTGGCTAGCCAGCTAGCCAGCCCTGTGGGCCTTGCTGCTGCTGCAGCCAAAAAACAAAAGGTGGTGCTGCTGCTGCTTCTGCTGCTTCTGCTTCTGCTTGTGTCTGGCCGCTGTTGGAGCGTCCAGGCACAGGACTTCTGCTGCTGCTGACTAAATGGCCTCCTTAATTGGATCATTTGAGTAGCCAGCACACCTGTGCAGGTAGGGCATGACATGATAGGCAGCTGCCTTGATAGCGGGTGGGTGCTGAATGTTCCTAATTGACAAAATAAGATTAATGCTTATGAAGAAATATAAAATCTCATCCCTTCCCCAATATCGCGCCACACCCCTACCCCTTAATTCCCTGGTTGAACTTGATGGACATATGTCTTTTTTCGACCGTACTAACTATGTAACTATGTAACATAACATGGGGGGGGGGGGGGGTCTCCTGGCTGTTCACACAGGTGTGTCATTGCTGTACATTGACCATGCATTGCTTCTGTGGTATTGCAAAAGCAAAGACAAATGCTTCCAGCCATCCATTGCACTAATGGATTGGTCATCAGCTGGCTGTCTATGTCCCGCATCAATATAGACCAAAGTACAGAGGGTTAGGCTATGCTATTGTGCACCTACCTGATGCATCAGAAGGTGCGAGGCCCTTGCTAAATTCTGTGCACAGACTTTGAGATCTATACTTTAGACTGTATCTAAACCTGCTCCAACATGGACTGACATTCTGGCCTACTTTCAGCCGATGCGACTTGTCTGTCGCTGAACAGTCGCTTTTTATGTATTCAGCACCTATGTATAATGTTGTAAAAATGCTCTAGAAGCTAAAGTCGCAGAAATGTCACACATATTTGGCCTGCAACTTTCTGTGCGACAAATTCAGACAGGAAAAATCAGTATAAATCCTTAGAAAATTATCCCCCAGTGTCTCCATCTGCTGGCGGTATTGAATAAGCATTGCTGCACTGATGGGGTATGCATTAGACGAAAAAAAAGAAGAAAAAGAAGAATAATACGCCCAGAAAAGAGGCGAAAAGGAGAAAAACGTAAAAAAACGTGAAAAAAAAGTAAGAGGAAGAGAAGGGAAAAAAAGGTGGAAATGGGTTTAAAAGTGATTTCGGCGGAGAAATATATATATATATATATATATATATATATATATACGCGCACACACACACATATATATAAACGTATTCTCCGTTGAGATATTGCAGCCGCTGCTGTGTCCAGGCCCAGGAGCCTTAGCACTGTGCTGTGATGTCACTCAATACCACTGACATCACTAGGTGTAAACAACATCTCTCCTTTGCTGTGTATGTGACTATGGAGCTGTTTGGTGATGTCGTCTATTATGGCCTTCATAGAAGCAACAGGAGATTGTTGCATCCATCTAGAACCCTCAGAACTACAGTGCTATGATGTCACTCACTTCCACAGGCCTTGCAGAGTGTAAACAACAACAACCCAGCTTTGTTGTGTATGTAACCATAGGGATTTGTGATGTCACCTAGAACCTTCACAGCAGCGACAGCTTTATGAGGAGCATCAGCACTGCTCTGCCTGAGCAGAACCATCACCGCCATAGGTTGTCAAATAACCCGGATTTAACCCACACAGGTAAGTCCAATGGGGTGCAGGCATGTCCTCTATGCTTACAGCTTCCCGTGGGTGTTGGTTTGATACCGTTTGGGGACAGCCAAGGAGGCATCTGCAGGCAACAAAGGTAGGTGTGTGCTTGTGTGTGTGTTTCCTATGCAGATCCTAAGCCCAGTGTCACATGCAAGTAGGAGGAGTAAGAAGGGTTCCTGGCAAATCCGGGTTATGGATTGCATTTAAAAAGGCCCCGTGGGAGTGCAATGGGCCCCTGTCTTGCTGCTTAGCAATAATGGTATGGGTTTAGTTCTGCTGTGTGTACTGGTGGTTGACTGCCCCCCAGCCCAGAGTGTGCATGGAAAATTGTCTGGCAGCCTCCCTGACAGCAAGCAGTGATAGTGCCCATGAAGGGCACCTTGTTGGGCCCGCCCCTTTCACGGTTATCGCTTCTCGGCCTTTTGGCTAAGATCAAGTGTAGTATCTGTTCTTATCAGTTTAATATCTGATACGTCCCCTATCTGGGGACCATATATTAAATGGATTTTTGAGAACGGGGGCCGATTTCGAAGCTTGCTTCCGTCGCCCTATGCATTGACCCGATATGGCAGTATCTTCGGGTACAGTGCACCACCCCCTTACAGGGTTAAAAAGAAAGATTCCTACTTTCATTGCTACCTGCTTGCTGGCTAGCCAGCTAGCCAGCCCTGTGGGCCTTGCTGCTGCTGCAGCCAAAAAACAAAAGGTGGTGCTGCTGCTGCTTCTGCTGCTTCTGCTTCTGCTTGTGTCTGGCCGCTGTTGGAGCGTCCAGGCACAGGACTTCTGCTGCTGCTGACTAAATGGCCTCCTTAATTGGATCATTTGAGTAGCCAGCACACCTGTGCAGGTAGGGCATGACATGATAGGCAGCTGCCTTGATAGCGGGTGGGTGCTGAATGTTCCTAATTGACAAAATAAGATTAATGCTTATGAAGAAATATAAAATCTCATCCCTTCCCCAATATCGCGCCACACCCCTACCCCTTAATTCCCTGGTTGAACTTGATGGACATATGTCTTTTTTCGACCGTACTAACTATGTAACTATGTAACATAACATGGGGGGGGGGGGGGGGGGGTCTCCTGGCTGTTCACACAGGTGTGTCATTGCTGTACATTGACCATGCATTGCTTCTGTGGTATTGCAAAGGCAAAGACAAATGCTTCCAGCCATCCATTGCACTAATGGATTGGTCATCAGCTGGCTGTCTATGTCCCGCATCAATATAGACCAAAGTACAGAGGGTTAGGCTATGCTATTGTGCACCTACCTGATGCATCAGAAGGTGCGAGGCCCTTGCTAAATTCTGTGCACAGACTTTGAGATCTATACTTTAGACTGTATCTAAACCTGCTCCAACATGGACTGACATTCTGGCCTACTTTCAGCCGATGCGACTTGTCTGTCGCTGAACAGTCGCTTTTTATGTATTCAGCACCTATGTATAATGTTGTAAAAATGCTCTAGAAGCTAAAGTCGCAGAAATGTCACACATATTTGGCCTGCAACTTTCTGTGCGACAAATTCAGACAGGAAAAATCAGTATAAATCCTTAGAAAATTATCCCCCAGTGTCTCCATCTGCTGGCGGTATTGAATAAGCATTGCTGCACTGATGGGGTATGCATTAGACGAAAAAAAAGAAGAAAAAGAAGAATAATACGCCCAGAAAAGAGGCGAAAAGGAGAAAAACGTAAAAAAACGTGAAAAAAAAGTAAGAGGAAGAGAAGGGAAAAAAAGGTGGAAATGGGTTTAAAAGTGATTTCGGCGGAGAAATATATATATATATATATATATATATATATATATATATATATATACGCGCACACACACACATATATATAAACGTATTCTCCGTTGAGATATTGCAGCCGCTGCTGTGTCCAGGCCCAGGAGCCTTAGCACTGTGCTGTGATGTCACTCAATACCACTGACATCACTAGGTGTAAACAACATCTCTCCTTTGCTGTGTATGTGACTATGGAGCTGTTTGGTGATGTCGTCTATTATGGCCTTCATAGAAGCAACAGGAGATTGTTGCATCCATCTAGAACCCTCAGAACTACAGTGCTATGATGTCACTCACTTCCACAGGCCTTGCAGAGTGTAAACAACAACAACCCAGCTTTGTTGTGTATGTAACCATAGGGATTTGTGATGTCACCTAGAACCTTCACAGCAGCGACAGCTTTATGAGGAGCATCAGCACTGCTCTGCCTGAGCAGAACCATCACCGCCATAGGTTGTCAAATAACCCGGATTTAACCCACACAGGTAAGTCCAATGGGGTGCAGGCATGTCCTCTATGCTTACAGCTTCCCGTGGGTGTTGGTTTGATACCGTTTGGGGACAGCCAAGGAGGCATCTGCAGGCAACAAAGGTAGGTGTGTGCTTGTGTGTGTGTTTCCTATGCAGATCCTAAGCCCAGTGTCACATGCAAGTAGGAGGAGTAAGAAGGGTTCCTGGCAAATCCGGGTTATGGATTGCATTTAAAAAGGCCCCGTGGGAGTGCAATGGGCCCCTGTCTTGCTGCTTAGCAATAATGGTATGGGTTTAGGTTCTGCTGTGTGTACTGGTGGTTGACTGCCCCCCAGCCCAGAGTGTGCATGGAAAATTGTCTGGCAGCCTCCCTGACAGCAAGCAGTGATAGTGCCCATGAAGGGGACCTTGTTGGGCCCGCCCCTTTCACGGTTATCGCTTCTCGGCCTTTTGGCTAAGATCAAGTGTAGTATCTGTTCTTATCAGTTTAATATCTGATACGTCCCCTATCTGGGGACCATATATTAAATGGATTTTTGAGAACGGGGGCCGATTTCGAAGCTTGCTTCCGTCGCCCTATGCATTGACCCGATATGGCAGTATCTTCGGGTACAGTGCACCACCCCCTTACAGGGTTAAAAAGAAAGATTCCTACTTTCATTGCTACCTGCTTGCTGGCTAGCCAGCTAGCCAGCCCTGTGGGCCTTGCTGCTGCAGCCAAAAAACAAAAGGTGGTGCTGCTGCTGCTGCTTCTGCTGCTTCTGCTTGTGTCTGGCCGCTGTTGGAGCGTCCAGGCACAGGACTTCTGCTGCTGCTGACTAAATGGCCTCCTTAATTGGATCATTTGAGTAGCCAGCACACCTGTGCAGGTAGGGCATGACATGATAGGCATCTGCCTTGATAGCGGGTGGGTGCTGAATGTTCCTAATTGACAAAATAAGATTAATGCTTATGAAGAAATATAAAATCTCATCCCTTCCCCAATATCGCGCCACACCCCTACCCCTTAATTCCCTGGTTGAACTTGATGGACATATGTCTTTTTTCGACCGTACTAACTATGTAACTATGTAACATAACATGGGGGGGGGGGGGTCTCCTGGCTGTTCACACAGGTGTGTCATTGCTGTACATTGACCATGCATTGCTTCTGTGGTATTGCAAAGGCAAAGACAAATGCTTCCAGCCATCCATTGCACTAATGGATTGGTCATCAGCTGGCTGTCTATGTCCCGCATCAATATAGACCAAAGTACAGAGGGTTAGGCTATGCTATTGTGCACCTACCTGATGCATCAGAAGGTGCGAGGCCCTTGCTAAATTCTGTGCACAGACTTTGAGATCTATACTTTAGACTGTATCTAAACCTGCTCCAACATGGACTGACATTCTGGCCTACTTTCAGCCGATGCGACTTGTCTGTCGCTGAACAGTCGCTTTTTATGTATTCAGCACCTATGTATAATGTTGTAAAAATGCTCTAGAAGCTAAAGTCGCAGAAATGTCACACATATTTGGCCTGCAACTTTCTGTGCGACAAATTCAGACAGGAAAAATCAGTATAAATCCTTAGAAAATTATCCCCCAGTGTCTCCATCTGCTGGCGGTATTGAATAAGCATTGCTGCACTGATGGGGTATGCATTAGACGAAAAAAAAGAAGAAAAAGAAGAATAATACGCCCAGAAAAGAGGCGAAAAGGAGAAAAACGTAAAAAAACGTGAAAAAAAAGTAAGAGGAAGAGAAGGGAAAAAAAGGTGGAAATGGGTTTAAAAGTGATTTCGGCGGAGAAATATATATATATATATATATATATATATATATATATATATATATATATATACGCGCACACACACACATATATATAAACGTATTCTCCGTTGAGATATTGCAGCCGCTGCTGTGTCCAGGCCCAGGAGCCTTAGCACTGTGCTGTGATGTCACTCAATACCACTGACATCACTAGGTGTAAACAACATCTCTCCTTTGCTGTGTATGTGACTATGGAGCTGTTTGGTGATGTCGTCTATTATGGCCTTCATAGAAGCAACAGGAGATTGTTGCATCCATCTAGAACCCTCAGAACTACAGTGCTATGATGTCACTCACTTCCACAGGCCTTGCAGAGTGTAAACAACAACAACCCAGCTTTGTTGTGTATGTAACCATAGGGATTTGTGATGTCACCTAGAACCTTCACAGCAGCGACAGCTTTATGAGGAGCATCAGCACTGCTCTGCCTGAGCAGAACCATCACCGCCATAGGTTGTCAAATAACCCGGATTTAACCCACACAGGTAAGTCCAATGGGGTGCAGGCATGTCCTCTATGCTTACAGCTTCCCGTGGGTGTTGGTTTGATACCGTTTGGGGACAGCCAAGGAGGCATCTGCAGGCAACAAAGGTAGGTGTGTGCTTGTGTGTGTGTTTCCTATGCAGATCCTAAGCCCAGTGTCACATGCAAGTAGGAGGAGTAAGAAGGGTTCCTGGCAAATCCGGGTTATGGATTGCATTTAAAAAGGCCCCGTGGGAGTGCAATGGGCCCCTGTCTTGCTGCTTAGCAATAATGGTATGGGTTTAGGTTCTGCTGTGTGTACTGGTGGTTGACTGCCCCCCAGCCCAGAGTGTGCATGGAAAATTGTCTGGCAGCCTCCCTGACAGCAAGCAGTGATAGTGCCCATGAAGGGGACCTTGTTGGGCCCGCCCCTTTCACGGTTATCGCTTCTCGGCCTTTTGGCTAAGATCAAGTGTAGTATCTGTTCTTATCAGTTTAATATCTGATACGTCCCCTATCTGGGGACCATATATTAAATGGATTTTTGAGAACGGGGGCCGATTTCGAAGCTTGCTTCCGTCGCCCTATGCATTGACCCGATATGGCAGTATCTTCGGGTACAGTGCACCACCCCCTTACAGGGTTAAAAAGAAAGATTCCTACTTTCATTGCTACCTGCTTGCTGGCTAGCCAGCTAGCCAGCCCTGTGGGCCTTGCTGCTGCAGCCAAAAAACAAAAGGTGGTGCTGCTGCTGCTGCTTCTGCTGCTTCTGCTTGTGTCTGGCCGCTGTTGGAGCGTCCAGGCACAGGACTTCTGCTGCTGCTGACTAAATGGCCTCCTTAATTGGATCATTTGAGTAGCCAGCACACCTGTGCAGGTAGGGCATGACATGATAGGCAGCTGCCTTGATAGCGGGTGGGTGCTGAATGTTCCTAATTGACAAAATAAGATTAATGCTTATGAAGAAATATAAAATCTCATCCCTTCCCCAATATCGCGCCACACCCCTACCCCTTAATTCCCTGGTTGAACTTGATGGACATATGTCTTTTTTCGACCGTACTAACTATGTAACTATGTAACATAACATGGGGGGGGTCTCCTGGCTGTTCACACAGGTGTGTCATTGCTGTACATTGACCATGCATTGCTTCTGTGGTATTGCAAAGGCAAAGACAAATGCTTCCAGCCATCCATTGCACTAATGGATTGGTCATCAGCTGGCTGTCTATGTCCCGCATCAATATAGACCAAAGTACAGAGGGTTAGGCTATGCTATTGTGCACCTACCTGATGCATCAGAAGGTGCGAGGCCCTTGCTAAATTCTGTGCACAGACTTTGAGATCTATACTTTAGACTGTATCTAAACCTGCTCCAACATGGACTGACATTCTGGCCTACTTTCAGCCGATGCGACTTGTCTGTCGCTGAACAGTCGCTTTTTATGTATTCAGCACCTATGTATAATGTTGTAAAAATGCTCTAGAAGCTAAAGTCGCAGAAATGTCACACATATTTGGCCTGCAACTTTCTGTGCGACAAATTCAGACAGGAAAAATCAGTATAAATCCTTAGAAAATTATCCCCCAGTGTCTCCATCTGCTGGCGGTATTGAATAAGCATTGCTGCACTGATGGGGTATGCATTAGACGAAAAAAAAGAAGAAAAAGAAGAATAATACGCCCAGAAAAGAGGCGAAAAGGAGAAAAACGTAAAAAAACGTGAAAAAAAAGTAAGAGGAAGAGAAGGGAAAAAAAGGTGGAAATGGGTTTAAAAGTGATTTCGGCGGAGAAATATATATATATATATATATATATATATATATATATATATATATACGCGCACACACACACATATATATAAACGTATTCTCCGTTGAGATATTGCAGCCGCTGCTGTGTCCAGGCCCAGGAGCCTTAGCACTGTGCTGTGATGTCACTCAATACCACTGACATCACTAGGTGTAAACAACATCTCTCCTTTGCTGTGTATGTGACTATGGAGCTGTTTGGTGATGTCGTCTATTATGGCCTTCATAGAAGCAACAGGAGATTGTTGCATCCATCTAGAACCCTCAGAACTACAGTGCTATGATGTCACTCACTTCCACAGGCCTTGCAGAGTGTAAACAACAACAACCCAGCTTTGTTGTGTATGTAACCATAGGGATTTGTGATGTCACCTAGAACCTTCACAGCAGCGACAGCTTTATGAGGAGCATCAGCACTGCTCTGCCTGAGCAGAACCATCACCGCCATAGGTTGTCAAATAACCCGGATTTAACCCACACAGGTAAGTCCAATGGGGTGCAGGCATGTCCTCTATGCTTACAGCTTCCCGTGGGTGTTGGTTTGATACCGTTTGGGGACAGCCAAGGAGGCATCTGCAGGCAACAAAGGTAGGTGTGTGCTTGTGTGTGTGTTTCCTATGCAGATCCTAAGCCCAGTGTCACATGCAAGTAGGAGGAGTAAGAAGGGTTCCTGGCAAATCCGGGTTATGGATTGCATTTAAAAAGGCCCCGTGGGAGTGCAATGGGCCCCTGTCTTGCTGCTTAGCAATAATGGTATGGGTTTAGGTTCTGCTGTGTGTACTGGTGGTTGACTGCCCCCCAGCCCAGAGTGTGCATGGAAAATTGTCTGGCAGCCTCCCTGACAGCAAGCAGTGATAGTGCCCATGAAGGGGACCTTGTTGGGCCCGCCCCTTTCACGGTTATCGCTTCTCGGCCTTTTGGCTAAGATCAAGTGTAGTATCTGTTCTTATCAGTTTAATATCTGATACGTCCCCTATCTGGGGACCATATATTAAATGGATTTTTGAGAACGGGGGCCGATTTCGAAGCTTGCTTCCGTCGCCCTATGCATTGACCCGATATGGCAGTATCTTCGGGTACAGTGCACCACCCCCTTACAGGGTTAAAAAGAAAGATTCCTACTTTCATTGCTACCTGCTTGCTGGCTAGCCAGCTAGCCAGCCCTGTGGGCCTTGCTGCTGCAGCCAAAAAACAAAAGGTGGTGCTGCTGCTGCTGCTTCTGCTGCTTCTGCTTGTGTCTGGCCGCTGTTGGAGCGTCCAGGCACAGGACTTCTGCTGCTGCTGACTAAATGGCCTCCTTAATTGGATCATTTGAGTAGCCAGCACACCTGTGCAGGTAGGGCATGACATGATAGGCAGCTGCCTTGATAGCGGGTGGGTGCTGAATGTTCCTAATTGACAAAATAAGATTAATGCTTATGAAGAAATATAAAATCTCATCCCTTCCCCAATATCGCGCCACACCCCTACCCCTTAATTCCCTGGTTGAACTTGATGGACATATGTCTTTTTTCGACCGTACTAACTATGTAACTATGTAACATAACATGGGGGGGGGGGGGGGGGGGTCTCCTGGCTGTTCACACAGGTGTGTCATTGCTGTACATTGACCATGCATTGCTTCTGTGGTATTGCAAAGGCAAAGACAAATGCTTCCAGCCATCCATTGCACTAATGGATTGGTCATCAGCTGGCTGTCTATGTCCCGCATCAATATAGACCAAAGTACAGAGGGTTAGGCTATGCTATTGTGCACCTACCTGATGCATCAGAAGGTGCGAGGCCCTTGCTAAATTCTGTGCACAGACTTTGAGATCTATACTTTAGACTGTATCTAAACCTGCTCCAACATGGACTGACATTCTGGCCTACTTTCAGCCGATGCGACTTGTCTGTCGCTGAACAGTCGCTTTTTATGTATTCAGCACCTATGTATAATGTTGTAAAAATGCTCTAGAAGCTAAAGTCGCAGAAATGTCACACATATTTGGCCTGCAACTTTCTGTGCGACAAATTCAGACAGGAAAAATCAGTATAAATCCTTAGAAAATTATCCCCCAGTGTCTCCATCTGCTGGCGGTATTGAATAAGCATTGCTGCACTGATGGGGTATGCATTAGACGAAAAAAAAGAAGAAAAAGAATAATAATACGCCCAGAAAAGAGGCGAAAAGGAGAAAAACGTAAAAAAACGTGAAAAAAAAGTAAGAGGAAGAGAAGGGAAAAAAAGGTGGAAATGGGTTTAAAAGTGATTTCGGCGGAGAAATATATATATATATATATATATATATATATATATATATATATATATATACGCGCACACACACACATATATATAAACGTATTCTCCGTTGAGATATTGCAGCCGCTGCTGTGTCCAGGCCCAGGAGCCTTAGCACTGTGCTGTGATGTCACTCAATACCACTGACATCACTAGGTGTAAACAACATCTCTCCTTTGCTGTGTATGTGACTATGGAGCTGTTTGGTGATGTCGTCTATTATGGCCTTCATAGAAGCAACAGGAGATTGTTGCATCCATCTAGAACCCTCAGAACTACAGTGCTATGATGTCACTCACTTCCACAGGCCTTGCAGAGTGTAAACAACAACAACCCAGCTTTGTTGTGTATGTAACCATAGGGATTTGTGATGTCACCTAGAACCTTCACAGCAGCGACAGCTTTATGAGGAGCATCAGCACTGCTCTGCCTGAGCAGAACCATCACCGCCATAGGTTGTCAAATAACCCGGATTTAACCCACACAGGTAAGTCCAATGGGGTGCAGGCATGTCCTCTATGCTTACAGCTTCCCGTGGGTGTTGGTTTGATACCGTTTGGGGACAGCCAAGGAGGCATCTGCAGGCAACAAAGGTAGGTGTGTGCTTGTGTGTGTGTTTCCTATGCAGATCCTAAGCCCAGTGTCACATGCAAGTAGGAGGAGTAAGAAGGGTTCCTGGCAAATCCGGGTTATGGATTGCATTTAAAAAGGCCCCGTGGGAGTGCAATGGGCCCCTGTCTTGCTGCTTAGCAATAATGGTATGGGTTTAGGTTCTGCTGTGTGTACTGGTGGTTGACTGCCCCCCAGCCCAGAGTGTGCATGGAAAATTGTCTGGCAGCCTCCCTGACAGCAAGCAGTGATAGTGCCCATGAAGGGGACCTTGTTGGGCCCGCCCCTTTCACGGTTATCGCTTCTCGGCCTTTTGGCTAAGATCAAGTGTAGTATCTGTTCTTATCAGTTTAATATCTGATACGTCCCCTATCTGGGGACCATATATTAAATGGATTTTTGAGAACGGGGGCCGATTTCGAAGCTTGCTTCCGTCGCCCTATGCATTGACCCGATATGGCAGTATCTTCGGGTACAGTGCACCACCCCCTTACAGGGTTAAAAAGAAAGATTCCTACTTTCATTGCTACCTGCTTGCTGGCTAGCCAGCTAGCCAGCCCTGTGGGCCTTGCTGCTGCAGCCAAAAAACAAAAGGTGGTGCTGCTGCTGCTGCTTCTGCTGCTTCTGCTTGTGTCTGGCCGCTGTTGGAGCGTCCAGGCACAGGACTTCTGCTGCTGCTGACTAAATGGCCTCCTTAATTGGATCATTTGAGTAGCCAGCACACCTGTGCAGGTAGGGCATGACATGATAGGCAGCTGCCTTGATAGCGGGTGGGTGCTGAATGTTCCTAATTGACAAAATAAGATTAATGCTTATGAAGAAATATAAAATCTCATCCCTTCCCCAATATCGCGCCACACCCCTACCCCTTAATTCCCTGGTTGAACTTGATGGACATATGTCTTTTTTCGACCGTACTAACTATGTAACTATGTAACATAACATGGGGGGGGGGGGGGTCTCCTGGCTGTTCACACAGGTGTGTCATTGCTGTACATTGACCATGCATTGCTTCTGTGGTATTGCAAAGGCAAAGACAAATGCTTCCAGCCATCCATTGCACTAGTGGATTGGTCATCAGCTGGCTGTCTATGTCCCGCATCAATATAGACCAAAGTACAGAGGGTTAGGCTATGCTATTGTGCACCTACCTGATGCATCAGAAGGTGCGAGGCCCTTGCTAAATTCTGTGCACAGACTTTGAGATCTATGCTTTAGACTGTATCTAAACCTGCTCCAACATGGACTGACATTCTGGCCTACTTTCAGCCGATGCGACTTGTCTGTCGCTGAACAGTCGCTTTTTATGTATTCAGCACCTATGTATAATGTTGTAAAAATGCTCTAGAAGCTAAAGTCGCAGAAATGTCACACATATTTGGCCTGCAACTTTCTGTGCGACAAATTCAGACAGGAAAAATCAGTATAAATCCTTAGAAAATTATCCCCCAGTGTCTCCATCTGCTGGCGGTATTGAATAAGCATTGCTGCACTGATGGGGTATGCATTAGACGAAAAAAAAGAAGAAAAAGAAGAATAATACGCCCAGAAAAGAGGCGAAAAGGAGAAAAACGTAAAAAAACGTGAAAAAAAAGTAAGAGGAAGAGAAGGGAAAAAAAGGTGGAAATGGGTTTAAAAGTGATTTCGGCGGAGAAATATATATATATATATATATATATATATATATATATATATATATATATATACGCGCACACACACACATATATATAAACGTATTCTCCGTTGAGATATTGCAGCCGCTGCTGTGTCCAGGCCCAGGAGCCTTAGCACTGTGCTGTGATGTCACTCAATACCACTGACATCACTAGGTGTAAACAACATCTCTCCTTTGCTGTGTATGTGACTATGGAGCTGTTTGGTGATGTCGTCTATTATGGCCTTCATAGAAGCAACAGGAGATTGTTGCATCCATCTAGAACCCTCAGAACTACAGTGCTATGATGTCACTCACTTCCACAGGCCTTGCAGAGTGTAAACAACAACAACCCAGCTTTGTTGTGTATGTAACCATAGGGATTTGTGATGTCACCTAGAACCTTCACAGCAGCGACAGCTTTATGAGGAGCATCAGCACTGCTCTGCCTGAGCAGAACCATCACCGCCATAGGTTGTCAAATAACCCGGATTTAACCCACACAGGTAAGTCCAATGGGGTGCAGGCATGTCCTCTATGCTTACAGCTTCCCGTGGGTGTTGGTTTGATACCGTTTGGGGACAGCCAAGGAGGCATCTGCAGGCAACAAAGGTAGGTGTGTGCTTGTGTGTGTGTTTCCTATGCAGATCCTAAGCCCAGTGTCACATGCAAGTAGGAGGAGTAAGAAGGGTTCCTGGCAAATCCGGGTTATGGATTGCATTTAAAAAGGCCCCGTGGGAGTGCAATGGGCCCCTGTCTTGCTGCTTAGCAATAATGGTATGGGTTTAGGTTCTGCTGTGTGTACTGGTGGTTGACTGCCCCCCAGCCCAGAGTGTGCATGGAAAATTGTCTGGCAGCCTCCCTGACAGCAAGCAGTGATAGTGCCCATGAAGGGGACCTTGTTGGGCCCGCCCCTTTCACGGTTATCGCTTCTCGGCCTTTTGGCTAAGATCAAGTGTAGTATCTGTTCTTATCAGTTTAATATCTGATACGTCCCCTATCTGGGGACCATATATTAAATGGATTTTTGAGAACGGGGGCCGATTTCGAAGCTTGCTTCCGTCGCCCTATGCATTGACCCGATATGGCAGTATCTTCGGGTACAGTGCACCACCCCCTTACAGGGTTAAAAAGAAAGATTCCTACTTTCATTGCTACCTGCTTGCTGGCTAGCCAGCTAGCCAGCCCTGTGGGCCTTGCTGCTGCAGCCAAAAAACAAAAGGTGGTGCTGCTGCTGCTGCTTCTGCTGCTTCTGCTTGTGTCTGGCCGCTGTTGGAGCGTCCAGGCACAGGACTTCTGCTGCTGCTGACTAAATGGCCTCCTTAATTGGATCATTTGAGTAGCCAGCACACCTGTGCAGGTAGGGCATGACATGATAGGCAGCTGCCTTGATAGCGGGTGGGTGCTGAATGTTCCTAATTGACAAAATAAGATTAATGCTTATGAAGAAATATAAAATCTCATCCCTTCCCCAATATCGCGCCACACCCCTACCCCTTAATTCCCTGGTTGAACTTGATGGACATATGTCTTTTTTCGACCGTACTAACTATGTAACTATGTAACATAACATGGGGGGGGGGGGGGGGGGGGGTCTCCTGGCTGTTCACACAGGTGTGTCATTGCTGTACATTGACCATGCATTGCTTCTGTGGTATTGCAAAGGCAAAGACAAATGCTTCCAGCCATCCATTGCACTAATGGATTGGTCATCAGCTGGCTGTCTATGTCCCGCATCAATATAGACCAAAGTACAGAGGGTTAGGCTATGCTATTGTGCACCTACCTGATGCATCAGAAGGTGCGAGGCCCTTGCTAAATTCTGTGCACAGACTTTGAGATCTATACTTTAGACTGTATCTAAACCTGCTCCAACATGGACTGACATTCTGGCCTACTTTCAGCCGATGCGACTTGTCTGTCGCTGAACAGTCGCTTTTTATGTATTCAGCACCTATGTATAATGTTGTAAAAATGCTCTAGAAGCTAAAGTCGCAGAAATGTCACACATATTTGGCCTGCAACTTTCTGTGCGACAAATTCAGACAGGAAAAATCAGTATAAATCCTTAGAAAATTATCCCCCAGTGTCTCCATCTGCTGGCGGTATTGAATAAGCATTGCTGCACTGATGGGGTATGCATTAGACGAAAAAAAAGAAGAAAAAGAAGAATAATACGCCCAGAAAAGAGGCGAAAAGGAGAAAAACGTAAAAAAACGTGAAAAAAAAGTAAGAGGAAGAGAAGGGAAAAAAAGGTGGAAATGGGTTTAAAAGTGATTTCGGCGGAGAATATATATATATATATATATATATATATATATATATATATATATATATACGCGCACACACACACATATATATAAACGTATTCTCCGTTGAGATATTGCAGCCGCTGCTGTGTCCAGGCCCAGGAGCCTTAGCACTGTGCTGTGATGTCACTCAATACCACTGACATCACTAGGTGTAAACAACATCTCTCCTTTGCTGTGTATGTGACTATGGAGCTGTTTGGTGATGTCGTCTATTATGGCCTTCATAGAAGCAACAGGAGATTGTTGCATCCATCTAGAACCCTCAGAACTACAGTGCTATGATGTCACTCACTTCCACAGGCCTTGCAGAGTGTAAACAACAACAACCCAGCTTTGTTGTGTATGTAACCATAGGGATTTGTGATGTCACCTAGAACCTTCACAGCAGCGACAGCTTTATGAGGAGCATCAGCACTGCTCTGCCTGAGCAGAACCATCACCGCCATAGGTTGTCAAATAACCCGGATTTAACCCACACAGGTAAGTCCAATGGGGTGCAGGCATGTCCTCTATGCTTACAGCTTCCCGTGGGTGTTGGTTTGATACCGTTTGGGGACAGCCAAGGAGGCATCTGCAGGCAACAAAGGTAGGTGTGTGCTTGTGTGTGTGTTTCCTATGCAGATCCTAAGCCCAGTGTCACATGCAAGTAGGAGGAGTAAGAAGGGTTCCTGGCAAATCCGGGTTATGGATTGCATTTAAAAAGGCCCCGTGGGAGTGCAATGGGCCCCTGTCTTGCTGCTTAGCAATAATGGTATGGGTTTAGGTTCTGCTGTGTGTACTGGTGGTTGACTGCCCCCCAGCCCAGAGTGTGCATGGAAAATTGTCTGGCAGCCTCCCTGACAGCAAGCAGTGATAGTGCCCATGAAGGGGACCTTGTTGGGCCCGCCCCTTTCACGGTTATCGCTTCTCGGCCTTTTGGCTAAGATCAAGTGTAGTATCTGTTCTTATCAGTTTAATATCTGATACGTCCCCTATCTGGGGACCATATATTAAATGGATTTTTGAGAACGGGGGCCGATTTCGAAGCTTGCTTCCGTCGCCCTATGCATTGACCCGATATGGCAGTATCTTCGGGTACAGTGCACCACCCCCTTACAGGGTTAAAAAGAAAGATTCCTACTTTCATTGCTACCTGCTTGCTGGCTAGCCAGCTAGCCAGCCCTGTGGGCCTTGCTGCTGCAGCCAAAAAACAAAAGGTGGTGCTGCTGCTGCTGCTTCTGCTGCTTCTGCTTGTGTCTGGCCGCTGTTGGAGCGTCCAGGCACAGGACTTCTGCTGCTGCTGACTAAATGGCCTCCTTAATTGGATCATTTGAGTAGCCAGCACACCTGTGCAGGTAGGGCATGACATGATAGGCAGCTGCCTTGATAGCGGGTGGGTGCTGAATGTTCCTAATTGACAAAATAAGATTAATGCTTATGAAGAAATATAAAATCTCATCCCTTCCCCAATATTGCGCCACACCCCTACCCCTTAATTCCCTGGTTGAACTTGATGGACATATGTCTTTTTTCGACCGTACTAACTATGTAACTATGTAACATAACATGGGGGGGGGGGGGGGGGGGGGGGGGGGGTCTCCTGGCTGTTCACACAGGTGTGTCATTGCTGTACATTGACCATGCATTGCTTCTGTGGTATTGCAAAGGCAAAGACAAATGCTTCCAGCCATCCATTGCACTAATGGATTGGTCATCAGCTGGCTGTCTATGTCCCGCATCAATATAGACCAAAGTACAGAGGGTTAGGCTATGCTATTGTGCACCTACCTGATGCATCAGAAGGTGCGAGGCCCTTGCTAAATTCTGTGCACAGACTTTGAGATCTATACTTTAGACTGTATCTAAACCTGCTCCAACATGGACTGACATTCTGGCCTACTTTCAGCCGATGCGACTTGTCTGTCGCTGAACAGTCGCTTTTTATGTATTCAGCACCTATGTATAATGTTGTAAAAATGCTCTAGAAGCTAAAGTCGCAGAAATGTCACACATATTTGGCCTGCAACTTTCTGTGCGACAAATTCAGACAGGAAAAATCAGTATAAATCCTTAGAAAATTATCCCCCAGTGTCTCCATCTGCTGGCGGTATTGAATAAGCATTGCTGCACTGATGGGGTATGCATTAGACGAAAAAAAAGAAGAAAAAGAAGAATAATACGCCCAGAAAAGAGGCGAAAAGGAGAAAAACGTAAAAAAACGTGAAAAAAAAGTAAGAGGAAGAGAAGGGAAAAAAAGGTGGAAATGGGTTTAAAAGTGATTTCGGCGGAGAAATATATATATATATATATATATATATATATATATATATATATATACGCGCACACACACACATATATATAAACGTATTCTCCGTTGAGATATTGCAGCCGCTGCTGTGTCCAGGCCCAGGAGCCTTAGCACTGTGCTGTGATGTCACTCAATACCACTGACATCACTAGGTGTAAACAACATCTCTCCTTTGCTGTGTATGTGACTATGGAGCTGTTTGGTGATGTCGTCTATTATGGCCTTCATAGAAGCAACAGGAGATTGTTGCATCCATCTAGAACCCTCAGAACTACAGTGCTATGATGTCACTCACTTCCACAGGCCTTGCAGAGTGTAAACAACAACAACCCAGCTTTGTTGTGTATGTAACCATAGGGATTTGTGATGTCACCTAGAACCTTCACAGCAGCGACAGCTTTATGAGGAGCATCAGCACTGCTCTGCCTGAGCAGAACCATCACCGCCATAGGTTGTCAAATAACCCGGATTTAACCCACACAGGTAAGTCCAATGGGGTGCAGGCATGTCCTCTATGCTTACAGCTTCCCGTGGGTGTTGGTTTGATACCGTTTGGGGACAGCCAAGGAGGCATCTGCAGGCAACAAAGGTAGGTGTGTGCTTGTGTGTGTGTTTCCTATGCAGATCCTAAGCCCAGTGTCACATGCAAGTAGGAGGAGTAAGAAGGGTTCCTGGCAAATCCGGGTTATGGATTGCATTTAAAAAGGCCCCGTGGGAGTGCAATGGGCCCCTGTCTTGCTGCTTAGCAATAATGGTATGGGTTTAGGTTCTGCTGTGTGTACTGGTGGTTGACTGCCCCCCAGCCCAGAGTGTGCATGGAAAATTGTCTGGCAGCCTCCCTGACAGCAAGCAGTGATAGTGCCCATGAAGGGGACCTTGTTGGGCCCGCCCCTTTCACGGTTATCGCTTCTCGGCCTTTTGGCTAAGATCAAGTGTAGTATCTGTTCTTATCAGTTTAATATCTGATACGTCCCCTATCTGGGGACCATATATTAAATGGATTTTTGAGAACGGGGGCCGATTTCGAAGCTTGCTTCCGTCGCCCTATGCATTGACCCGATATGGCAGTATCTTCGGGTACAGTGCACCACCCCCTTACAGGGTTAAAAAGAAAGATTCCTACTTTCATTGCTACCTGCTTGCTGGCTAGCCAGCTAGCCAGCCCTGTGGGCCTTGCTGCTGCAGCCAAAAAACAAAAGGTGGTGCTGCTGCTGCTGCTTCTGCTGCTTCTGCTTGTGTCTGGCCGCTGTTGGAGCGTCCAGGCACGGGACTTCTGCTGCTGCTGACTAAATGGCCTCCTTAATTGGATCATTTGAGTAGCCAGCACACCTGTGCAGGTAGGGCATGACATGATAGGCAGCTGCCTTGATAGCGGGTGGGTGCTGAATGTTCCTAATTGACAAAATAAGATTAATGCTTATGAAGAAATATAAAATCTCATCCCTTCCCCAATATCGCGCCACACCCCTACCCCTTAATTCCCTGGTTGAACTTGATGGACATATGTCTTTTTTCGACCGTACTAACTATGTAACTATGTAACATAACATGGGGGGGGGGGGTCTCCTGGCTGTTCACACAGGTGTGTCATTGCTGTACATTGACCATGCATTGCTTCTGTGGTATTGCAAAGGCAAAGACAAATGCTTCCAGCCATCCATTGCACTAGTGGATTGGTCATCAGCTGGCTGTCTATGTCCCGCATCAATATAGACCAAAGTACAGAGGGTTAGGCTATGCTATTGTGCACCTACCTGATGCATCAGAAGGTGCGAGGCCCTTGCTAAATTCTGTGCACAGACTTTGAGATCTATGCTTTAGACTGTATCTAAACCTGCTCCAACATGGACTGACATTCTGGCCTACTTTCAGCCGATGCGACTTGTCTGTCGCTGAACAGTCGCTTTTTATGTATTCAGCACCTATGTATAATGTTGTAAAAATGCTCTAGAAGCTAAAGTCGCAGAAATGTCACACATATTTGGCCTGCAACTTTCTGTGCGACAAATTCAGACAGGAAAAATCAGTATAAATCCTTAGAAAATTATCCCCCAGTGTCTCCATCTGCTGGCGGTATTGAATAAGCATTGCTGCACTGATGGGGTATGCATTAGACGAAAAAAAAGAAGAAAAAGAAGAATAATACGCCCAGAAAAGAGGCGAAAAGGAGAAAAACGTAAAAAAACGTGAAAAAAAAGTAAGAGGAAGAGAAGGGAAAAAAAGGTGGAAATGGGTTTAAAAGTGATTTCGGCGGAGAATATATATATATATATATATATATATATATATATATATATATATATATATATACGCGCACACACACACATATATATAAACGTATTCTCCGTTGAGATATTGCAGCCGCTGCTGTGTCCAGGCCCAGGAGCCTTAGCACTGTGCTGTGATGTCACTCAATACCACTGACATCACTAGGTGTAAACAACATCTCTCCTTTGCTGTGTATGTGACTATGGAGCTGTTTGGTGATGTCGTCTATTATGGCCTTCATAGAAGCAACAGGAGATTGTTGCATCCATCTAGAACCCTCAGAACTACAGTGCTATGATGTCACTCACTTCCACAGGCCTTGCAGAGTGTAAACAACAACAACCCAGCTTTGTTGTGTATGTAACCATAGGGATTTGTGATGTCACCTAGAACCTTCACAGCAGCGACAGCTTTATGAGGAGCATCAGCACTGCTCTGCCTGAGCAGAACCATCACCGCCATAGGTTGTCAAATAACCCGGATTTAACCCACACAGGTAAGTCCAATGGGGTGCAGGCATGTCCTCTATGCTTACAGCTTCCCGTGGGTGTTGGTTTGATACCGTTTGGGGACAGCCAAGGAGGCATCTGCAGGCAACAAAGGTAGGTGTGTGCTTGTGTGTGTGTTTCCTATGCAGATCCTAAGCCCAGTGTCACATGCAAGTAGGAGGAGTAAGAAGGGTTCCTGGCAAATCCGGGTTATGGATTGCATTTAAAAAGGCCCCGTGGGAGTGCAATGGGCCCCTGTCTTGCTGCTTAGCAATAATGGTATGGGTTTAGGTTCTGCTGTGTGTACTGGTGGTTGACTGCCCCCCAGCCCAGAGTGTGCATGGAAAATTGTCTGGCAGCCTCCCTGACAGCAAGCAGTGATAGTGCCCATGAAGGGGACCTTGTTGGGCCCGCCCCTTTCACGGTTATCGCTTCTCGGCCTTTTGGCTAAGATCAAGTGTAGTATCTGTTCTTATCAGTTTTCATGCTGGTGGGGATGGGTGCTGCATGGAGGATGCAGGCGTACCGGGGCTTTCCGGGGCTGGTTCTGAGGAATCAGCTCGACGGCTGCCCCGATGTGACCTGTTCCCTCCGGGTCTCGCCATGAGGCTGAGAGGGTCTAGAGCCGAGGTACTTTTGTGCCTCGGGGAGTGGTGACCCCGAGGTGCCGAAACTCACTGGGAGAATAGACTCACTGAGTTGAAGCACGGGCACCATAATCTCTTCACCTTGTGGCACTCACCTCTTGATTCCCGGCCTTCTGGCTAGGATCAGAGAAATTTTTATAGATCCGGCCGGATGTCCGGGCAGTATATCTGCACACATTCACTTATTTATTTCTTTTTTGTCTCACTGTGTCACTTTTTGCGTGTTGTGTGTTCACAGGATTTGTCAGGATGCGGTAGCCCTTCTGGGTGTCCCTCCTGGCGGTCTAGGGGAGGTGTGTGTGGCCATTAGGTTCCGCACCTCCCTGCAAACACCCCGGGTACTCCTGCTTTGGCAGGGTACCTACCGTAATCGGCTCTGCGGGCAGATACCTTGGCCAACGCCAAGGGGGATGCCGGGAGCATTTGTGGTCCCCTAGTAGCTTCGGCGAAAAGGGACATCGAACCTGGAACCTCGCAGGTACCTTTTGGTCCGGAGGCGAAGGGTAAGGTTTGTTGGGGGGCCTCTCTCCTATCGGAGAAGGGCTTGCGATAGACCGCATCCTTTGTGCACGTTTTTTTAGTGTAACACGTTTGCACTTTTTCTTGCACTTTGGGTGAATCGAAAGCACGTTCCTCGGCTTTAGATAAAAAAAAAAAAAAAAAATCTGTTCTTATCAGTTTAATATCTGATACGTCCCCTATCTGGGGACCATATATTAAATGGATTTTTGAGAACGGGGGCCGATTTCGAAGCTTGCTTCCGTCGCCCTATGCATTGACCCGATATGGCAGTATCTTCGGGTACAGTGCACCACCCCCTTACAGGGTTAAAAAGAAAGATTCCTACTTTCATTGCTACCTGCTTGCTGGCTAGCCAGCTAGCCAGCCCTGTGGGCCTTGCTGCTGCAGCCAAAAAACAAAAGGTGGTGCTGCTGCTGCTGCTTCTGCTTGTGTCTGGCCGCTGTTGGAGCGTCCAGGCACAGGACTTCTGCTGCTGCTGACTAAATGGCCTCCTTAATTGGATCATTTGAGTAGCCAGCACACCTGTGCAGGTAGGGCATGACATGATAGGCAGCTGCCTTGATAGCGGGTGGGTGCTGAATGTTCCTAATTGACAAAATAAGATTAATGCTTATGAAGAAATATAAAATCTCATCCCTTCCCCAATATCGCGCCACACCCCTACCCCTTAATTCCCTGGTTGAACTTGATGGACATATGTCTTTTTTCGACCGTACTAACTATGTAACTATGTAACATAACATGGGGGGGGGGGGGGGGGGGTCTCCTGGCTGTTCACACAGGTGTGTCATTGCTGTACATTGACCATGCATTGCTTCTGTGGTATTGCAAAGGCAAAGACAAATGCTTCCAGCCATCCATTGCACTAATGGATTGGTCATCAGCTGGCTGTCTATGTCCCGCATCAATATAGACCAAAGTACAGAGGGTTAGGCTATGCTATTGTGCACCTACCTGATGCATCAGAAGGTGCGAGGCCCTTGCTAAATTCTGTGCACAGACTTTGAGATCTATACTTTAGACTGTATCTAAACCTGCTCCAACATGGACTGACATTCTGGCCTACTTTCAGCCGATGCGACTTGTCTGTCGCTGAACAGTCGCTTTTTATGTATTCAGCACCTATGTATAATGTTGTAAAAATGCTCTAGAAGCTAAAGTCGCAGAAATGTCACACATATTTGGCCTGCAACTTTCTGTGCGACAAATTCAGACAGGAAAAATCAGTATAAATCCTTAGAAAATTATCCCCCAGTGTCTCCATCTGCTGGCGGTATTGAATAAGCATTGCTGCACTGATGGGGTATGCATTAGACGAAAAAAAAGAAGAAAAAGAAGAATAATACGCCCAGAAAAGAGGCGAAAAGGAGAAAAACGTAAAAAAACGTGAAAAAAAAGTAAGAGGAAGAGAAGGGAAAAAAAGGTGGAAATGGGTTTAAAAGTGATTTCGGCGGAGAAATATATATATATATATATATATATATATATATATATATATATATATACGCGCACACACACACATATATATAAACGTATTCTCCGTTGAGATATTGCAGCCGCTGCTGTGTCCAGGCCCAGGAGCCTTAGCACTGTGCTGTGATGTCACTCAATACCACTGACATCACTAGGTGTAAACAACATCTCTCCTTTGCTGTGTATGTGACTATGGAGCTGTTTGGTGATGTCGTCTATTATGGCCTTCATAGAAGCAACAGGAGATTGTTGCATCCATCTAGAACCCTCAGAACTACAGTGCTATGATGTCACTCACTTCCACAGGCCTTGCAGAGTGTAAACAACAACAACCCAGCTTTGTTGTGTATGTAACCATAGGGATTTGTGATGTCACCTAGAACCTTCACAGCAGCGACAGCTTTATGAGGAGCATCAGCACTGCTCTGCCTGAGCAGAACCATCACCGCCATAGGTTGTCAAATAACCCGGATTTAACCCACACAGGTAAGTCCAATGGGGTGCAGGCATGTCCTCTATGCTTACAGCTTCCCGTGGGTGTTGGTTTGATACCGTTTGGGGACAGCCAAGGAGGCATCTGCAGGCAACAAAGGTAGGTGTGTGCTTGTGTGTGTGTTTCCTATGCAGATCCTAAGCCCAGTGTCACATGCAAGTAGGAGGAGTAAGAAGGGTTCCTGGCAAATCCGGGTTATGGATTGCATTTAAAAAGGCCCCGTGGGAGTGCAATGGGCCCCTGTCTTGCTGCTTAGCAATAATGGTATGGGTTTAGGTTCTGCTGTGTGTACTGGTGGTTGACTGCCCCCCAGCCCAGAGTGTGCATGGAAAATTGTCTGGCAGCCTCCCTGACAGCAAGCAGTGATAGTGCCCATGAAGGGGACCTTGTTGGGCCCGCCCCTTTCACGGTTATCGCTTCTCGGCCTTTTGGCTAAGATCAAGTGTAGTATCTGTTCTTATCAGTTTAATATCTGATACGTCCCCTATCTGGGGACCATATATTAAATGGATTTTTGAGAACGGGGGCCGATTTCGAAGCTTGCTTCCGTCGCCCTATGCATTGACCCGATATGGCAGTATCTTCGGGTACAGTGCACCACCCCCTTACAGGGTTAAAAAGAAAGATTCCTACTTTCATTGCTACCTGCTTGCTGGCTAGCCAGCTAGCCAGCCCTGTGGGCCTTGCTGCTGCAGCCAAAAAACAAAAGGTGGTGCTGCTGCTGCTGCTTCTGCTGCTTCTGCTTGTGTCTGGCCGCTGTTGGAGCGTCCAGGCACAGGACTTCTGCTGCTGCTGACTAAATGGCCTCCTTAATTGGATCATTTGAGTAGCCAGCACACCTGTGCAGGTAGGGCATGACATGATAGGCAGCTGCCTTGATAGCGGGTGGGTGCTGAATGTTCCTAATTGACAAAATAAGATTAATGCTTATGAAGAAATATAAAATCTCATCCCTTCCCCAATATCGCGCCACACCCCTACCCCTTAATTCCCTGGTTGAACTTGATGGACATATGTCTTTTTTCGACCGTACTAACTATGTAACTATGTAACATAACATGGGGGGGGGGGGGGGGGGTCTCCTGGCTGTTCACACAGGTGTGTCATTGCTGTACATTGACCATGCATTGCTTCTGTGGTATTGCAAAGGCAAAGACAAATGCTTCCAGCCATCCATTGCACTAATGGATTGGTCATCAGCTGGCTGTCTATGTCCCGCATCAATATAGACCAAAGTACAGAGGGTTAGGCTATGCTATTGTGCACCTACCTGATGCATCAGAAGGTGCGAGGCCCTTGCTAAATTCTGTGCACAGACTTTGAGATCTATACTTTAGACTGTATCTAAACCTGCTCCAACATGGACTGACATTCTGGCCTACTTTCAGCCGATGCGACTTGTCTGTCGCTGAACAGTCGCTTTTTATGTATTCAGCACCTATGTATAATGTTGTAAAAATGCTCTAGAAGCTAAAGTCGCAGAAATGTCACACATATTTGGCCTGCAACTTTCTGTGCGACAAATTCAGACAGGAAAAATCAGTATAAATCCTTAGAAAATTATCCCCCAGTGTCTCCATCTGCTGGCGGTATTGAATAAGCATTGCTGCACTGATGGGGTATGCATTAGACGAAAAAAAAGAAGAAAAAGAAGAATAATACGCCCAGAAAAGAGGCGAAAAGGAGAAAAACGTAAAAAAACGTGAAAAAAAAGTAAGAGGAAGAGAAGGGAAAAAAAGGTGGAAATGGGTTTAAAAGTGATTTCGGCGGAGAAATATATATATATATATATATATATATATATATATATATATATACGCGCACACACACACATATATATAAACGTATTCTCCGTTGAGATATTGCAGCCGCTGCTGTGTCCAGGCCCAGGAGCCTTAGCACTGTGCTGTGATGTCACTCAATACCACTGACATCACTAGGTGTAAACAACATCTCTCCTTTGCTGTGTATGTGACTATGGAGCTGTTTGGTGATGTCGTCTATTATGGCCTTCATAGAAGCAACAGGAGATTGTTGCATCCATCTAGAACCCTCAGAACTACAGTGCTATGATGTCACTCACTTCCACAGGCCTTGCAGAGTGTAAACAACAACAACCCAGCTTTGTTGTGTATGTAACCATAGGGATTTGTGATGTCACCTAGAACCTTCACAGCAGCGACAGCTTTATGAGGAGCATCAGCACTGCTCTGCCTGAGCAGAACCATCACCGCCATAGGTTGTCAAATAACCCGGATTTAACCCACACAGGTAAGTCCAATGGGGTGCAGTGGGGTGCAGGCATGTCCTCTATGCTTACAGCTTCCCGTGGGTGTTGGTTTGATACCGTTTGGGGACAGCCAAGGAGGCATCTGCAGGCAACAAAGGTAGGTGTGTGCTTGTGTGTGTGTTTCCTATGCAGATCCTAAGCCCAGTGTCACATGCAAGTAGGAGGAGTAAGAAGGGTTCCTGGCAAATCCGGGTTATGGATTGCATTTAAAAAGGCCCCGTGGGAGTGCAATGGGCCCCTGTCTTGCTGCTTAGCAATAATGGTATGGGTTTAGGTTCTGCTGTGTGTACTGGTGGTTGACTGCCCCCCAGCCCAGAGTGTGCATGGAAAATTGTCTGGCAGCCTCCCTGACAGCAAGCAGTGATAGTGCCCATGAAGGGGACCTTGTTGGGCCCGCCCCTTTCACGGTTATCGCTTCTCGGCCTTTTGGCTAAGATCAAGTGTAGTATCTGTTCTTATCAGTTTAATATCTGATACGTCCCCTATCTGGGGACCATATATTAAATGGATTTTTGAGAACGGGGGCCGATTTCGAAGCTTGCTTCCGTCGCCCTATGCATTGACCCGATATGGCAGTATCTTCGGGTACAGTGCACCACCCCCTTACAGGGTTAAAAAGAAAGATTCCTACTTTCATTGCTACCTGCTTGCTGGCTAGCCAGCTAGCCAGCCCTGTGGGCCTTGCTGCTGCAGCCAAAAAACAAAAGGTGGTGCTGCTGCTGCTGCTTCTGCTGCTTCTGCTTGTGTCTGGCCGCTGTTGGAGCGTCCAGGCACGGGACTTCTGCTGCTGCTGACTAAATGGCCTCCTTAATTGGATCATTTGAGTAGCCAGCACACCTGTGCAGGTAGGGCATGACATGATAGGCAGCTGCCTTGATAGCGGGTGGGTGCTGAATGTTCCTAATTGACAAAATAAGATTAATGCTTATGAAGAAATATAAAATCTCATCCCTTCCCCAATATCGCGCCACACCCCTACCCCTTAATTCCCTGGTTGAACTTGATGGACATATGTCTTTTTTCGACCGTACTAACTATGTAACTATGTAACATAACATGGGGGGGGGGGGTCTCCTGGCTGTTCACACAGGTGTGTCATTGCTGTACATTGACCATGCATTGCTTCTGTGGTATTGCAAAGGCAAAGACAAATGCTTCCAGCCATCCATTGCACTAGTGGATTGGTCATCAGCTGGCTGTCTATGTCCCGCATCAATATAGACCAAAGTACAGAGGGTTAGGCTATGCTATTGTGCACCTACCTGATGCATCAGAAGGTGCGAGGCCCTTGCTAAATTCTGTGCACAGACTTTGAGATCTATGCTTTAGACTGTATCTAAACCTGCTCCAACATGGACTGACATTCTGGCCTACTTTCAGCCGATGCGACTTGTCTGTCGCTGAACAGTCGCTTTTTATGTATTCAGCACCTATGTATAATGTTGTAAAAATGCTCTAGAAGCTAAAGTCGCAGAAATGTCACACATATTTGGCCTGCAACTTTCTGTGCGACAAATTCAGACAGGAAAAATCAGTATAAATCCTTAGAAAATTATCCCCCAGTGTCTCCATCTGCTGGCGGTATTGAATAAGCATTGCTGCACTGATGGGGTATGCATTAGACGAAAAAAAAGAAGAAAAAGAAGAATAATACGCCCAGAAAAGAGGCGAAAAGGAGAAAAACGTAAAAAAACGTGAAAAAAAAGTAAGAGGAAGAGAAGGGAAAAAAAGGTGGAAATGGGTTTAAAAGTGATTTCGGCGGAGAATATATATATATATATATATATATATATATATATATATATATATATATATACGCGCACACACACACATATATATAAACGTATTCTCCGTTGAGATATTGCAGCCGCTGCTGTGTCCAGGCCCAGGAGCCTTAGCACTGTGCTGTGATGTCACTCAATACCACTGACATCACTAGGTGTAAACAACATCTCTCCTTTGCTGTGTATGTGACTATGGAGCTGTTTGGTGATGTCGTCTATTATGGCCTTCATAGAAGCAACAGGAGATTGTTGCATCCATCTAGAACCCTCAGAACTACAGTGCTATGATGTCACTCACTTCCACAGGCCTTGCAGAGTGTAAACAACAACAACCCAGCTTTGTTGTGTATGTAACCATAGGGATTTGTGATGTCACCTAGAACCTTCACAGCAGCGACAGCTTTATGAGGAGCATCAGCACTGCTCTGCCTGAGCAGAACCATCACCGCCATAGGTTGTCAAATAACCCGGATTTAACCCACACAGGTAAGTCCAATGGGGTGCAGGCATGTCCTCTATGCTTACAGCTTCCCGTGGGTGTTGGTTTGATACCGTTTGGGGACAGCCAAGGAGGCATCTGCAGGCAACAAAGGTAGGTGTGTGCTTGTGTGTGTGTTTCCTATGCAGATCCTAAGCCCAGTGTCACATGCAAGTAGGAGGAGTAAGAAGGGTTCCTGGCAAATCCGGGTTATGGATTGCATTTAAAAAGGCCCCGTGGGAGTGCAATGGGCCCCTGTCTTGCTGCTTAGCAATAATGGTATGGGTTTAGGTTCTGCTGTGTGTACTGGTGGTTGACTGCCCCCCAGCCCAGAGTGTGCATGGAAAATTGTCTGGCAGCCTCCCTGACAGCAAGCAGTGATAGTGCCCATGAAGGGGACCTTGTTGGGCCCGCCCCTTTCACGGTTATCGCTTCTCGGCCTTTTGGCTAAGATCAAGTGTAGTATCTGTTCTTATCAGTTTTCATGCTGGTGGGGATGGGTGCTGCATGGAGGATGCAGGCGTACCGGGGCTTTCCGGGGCTGGTTCTGAGGAATCAGCTCGACGGCTGCCCCGATGTGACCTGTTCCCTCCGGGTCTCGCCATGAGGCTGAGAGGGTCTAGAGCCGAGGTACTTTTGTGCCTCGGGGAGTGGTGACCCCGAGGTGCCGAAACTCACTGGGAGAATAGACTCACTGAGTTGAAGCACGGGCACCATAATCTCTTCACCTTGTGGCACTCACCTCTTGATTCCCGGCCTTCTGGCTAGGATCAGAGAAATTTTTATAGATCCGGCCGGATGTCCGGGCAGTATATCTGCACACATTCACTTATTTATTTCTTTTTTGTCTCACTGTGTCACTTTTTGCGTGTTGTGTGTTCACAGGATTTGTCAGGATGCGGTAGCCCTTCTGGGTGTCCCTCCTGGCGGTCTAGGGGAGGTGTGTGTGGCCATTAGGTTCCGCACCTCCCTGCAAACACCCCGGGTACTCCTGCTTTGGCAGGGTACCTACCGTAATCGGCTCTGCGGGCAGATACCTTGGCCAACGCCAAGGGGGATGCCGGGAGCATTTGTGGTCCCCTAGTAGCTTCGGCGAAAAGGGACATCGAACCTGGAACCTCGCAGGTACCTTTTGGTCCGGAGGCGAAGGGTAAGGTTTGTTGGGGGGCCTCTCTCCTATCGGAGAAGGGCTTGCGATAGACCGCATCCTTTGTGCACGTTTTTTTAGTGTAACACGTTTGCACTTTTTCTTGCACTTTGGGTGAATCGAAAGCACGTTCCTCGGCTTTAGATAAAAAAAAAAAAAAAAAATCTGTTCTTATCAGTTTAATATCTGATACGTCCCCTATCTGGGGACCATATATTAAATGGATTTTTGAGAACGGGGGCCGATTTCGAAGCTTGCTTCCGTCGCCCTATGCATTGACCCGATATGGCAGTATCTTCGGGTACAGTGCACCACCCCCTTACAGGGTTAAAAAGAAAGATTCCTACTTTCATTGCTACCTGCTTGCTGGCTAGCCAGCTAGCCAGCCCTGTGGGCCTTGCTGCTGCAGCCAAAAAACAAAAGGTGGTGCTGCTGCTGCTGCTTCTGCTGCTTCTGCTTGTGTCTGGCCGCTGTTGGAGCGTCCAGGCACAGGACTTCTGCTGCTGCTGACTAAATGGCCTCCTTAATTGGATCATTTGAGTAGCCAGCACACCTGTGCAGGTAGGGCATGACATGATAGGCAGCTGCCTTGATAGCGGGTGGGTGCTGAATGTTCCTAATTGACAAAATAAGATTAATGCTTATGAAGAAATATAAAATCTCATCCCTTCCCCAATATCGCGCCACACCCCTACCCCTTAATTCCCTGGTTGAACTTGATGGACATATGTCTTTTTTCGACCGTACTAACTATGTAACTATGTAACATAACATGGGGGGGGGGGGGGGGGGGTCTCCTGGCTGTTCACACAGGTGTGTCATTGCTGTACATTGACCATGCATTGCTTCTGTGGTATTGCAAAGGCAAAGACAAATGCTTCCAGCCATCCATTGCACTAATGGATTGGTCATCAGCTGGCTGTCTATGTCCCGCATCAATATAGACCAAAGTACAGAGGGTTAGGCTATGCTATTGTGCACCTACCTGATGCATCAGAAGGTGCGAGGCCCTTGCTAAATTCTGTGCACAGACTTTGAGATCTATACTTTAGACTGTATCTAAACCTGCTCCAACATGGACTGACATTCTGGCCTACTTTCAGCCGATGCGACTTGTCTGTCGCTGAACAGTCGCTTTTTATGTATTCAGCACCTATGTATAATGTTGTAAAAATGCTCTAGAAGCTAAAGTCGCAGAAATGTCACACATATTTGGCCTGCAACTTTCTGTGCGACAAATTCAGACAGGAAAAATCAGTATAAATCCTTAGAAAATTATCCCCCAGTGTCTCCATCTGCTGGCGGTATTGAATAAGCATTGCTGCACTGATGGGGTATGCATTAGACGAAAAAAAAGAAGAAAAAGAAGAATAATACGCCCAGAAAAGAGGCGAAAAGGAGAAAAACGTAAAAAAACGTGAAAAAAAAGTAAGAGGAAGAGAAGGGAAAAAAAGGTGGAAATGGGTTTAAAAGTGATTTCGGCGGAGAAATATATATATATATATATATATATATATATATATATATATATATATACGCGCACACACACACATATATATAAACGTATTCTCCGTTGAGATATTGCAGCCGCTGCTGTGTCCAGGCCCAGGAGCCTTAGCACTGTGCTGTGATGTCACTCAATACCACTGACATCACTAGGTGTAAACAACATCTCTCCTTTGCTGTGTATGTGACTATGGAGCTGTTTGGTGATGTCGTCTATTATGGCCTTCATAGAAGCAACAGGAGATTGTTGCATCCATCTAGAACCCTCAGAACTACAGTGCTATGATGTCACTCACTTCCACAGGCCTTGCAGAGTGTAAACAACAACAACCCAGCTTTGTTGTGTATGTAACCATAGGGATTTGTGATGTCACCTAGAACCTTCACAGCAGCGACAGCTTTATGAGGAGCATCAGCACTGCTCTGCCTGAGCAGAACCATCACCGCCATAGGTTGTCAAATAACCCGGATTTAACCCACACAGGTAAGTCCAATGGGGTGCAGGCATGTCCTCTATGCTTACAGCTTCCCGTGGGTGTTGGTTTGATACCGTTTGGGGACAGCCAAGGAGGCATCTGCAGGCAACAAAGGTAGGTGTGTGCTTGTGTGTGTGTTTCCTATGCAGATCCTAAGCCCAGTGTCACATGCAAGTAGGAGGAGTAAGAAGGGTTCCTGGCAAATCCGGGTTATGGATTGCATTTAAAAAGGCCCCGTGGGAGTGCAATGGGCCCCTGTCTTGCTGCTTAGCAATAATGGTATGGGTTTAGGTTCTGCTGTGTGTACTGGTGGTTGACTGCCCCCCAGCCCAGAGTGTGCATGGAAAATTGTCTGGCAGCCTCCCTGACAGCAAGCAGTGATAGTGCCCATGAAGGGGACCTTGTTGGGCCCGCCCCTTTCACGGTTATCGCTTCTCGGCCTTTTGGCTAAGATCAAGTGTAGTATCTGTTCTTATCAGTTTAATATCTGATACGTCCCCTATCTGGGGACCATATATTAAATGGATTTTTGAGAACGGGGGCCGATTTCGAAGCTTGCTTCCGTCGCCCTATGCATTGACCCGATATGGCAGTATCTTCGGGTACAGTGCACCACCCCCTTACAGGGTTAAAAAGAAAGATTCCTACTTTCATTGCTACCTGCTTGCTGGCTAGCCAGCTAGCCAGCCCTGTGGGCCTTGCTGCTGCAGCCAAAAAACAAAAGGTGGTGCTGCTGCTGCTGCTTCTGCTGCTTCTGCTTGTGTCTGGCCGCTGTTGGAGCGTCCAGGCACAGGACTTCTGCTGCTGCTGACTAAATGGCCTCCTTAATTGGATCATTTGAGTAGCCAGCACACCTGTGCAGGTAGGGCATGACATGATAGGCAGCTGCCTTGATAGCGGGTGGGTGCTGAATGTTCCTAATTGACAAAATAAGATTAATGCTTATGAAGAAATATAAAATCTCATCCCTTCCCCAATATCGCGCCACACCCCTACCCCTTAATTCCCTGGTTGAACTTGATGGACATATGTCTTTTTTCGACCGTACTAACTATGTAACTATGTAACATAACATGGGGGGGGGGGGGGGGGGTCTCCTGGCTGTTCACACAGGTGTGTCATTGCTGTACATTGACCATGCATTGCTTCTGTGGTATTGCAAAGGCAAAGACAAATGCTTCCAGCCATCCATTGCACTAATGGATTGGTCATCAGCTGGCTGTCTATGTCCCGCATCAATATAGACCAAAGTACAGAGGGTTAGGCTATGCTATTGTGCACCTACCTGATGCATCAGAAGGTGCGAGGCCCTTGCTAAATTCTGTGCACAGACTTTGAGATCTATACTTTAGACTGTATCTAAACCTGCTCCAACATGGACTGACATTCTGGCCTACTTTCAGCCGATGCGACTTGTCTGTCGCTGAACAGTCGCTTTTTATGTATTCAGCACCTATGTATAATGTTGTAAAAATGCTCTAGAAGCTAAAGTCGCAGAAATGTCACACATATTTGGCCTGCAACTTTCTGTGCGACAAATTCAGACAGGAAAAATCAGTATAAATCCTTAGAAAATTATCCCCCAGTGTCTCCATCTGCTGGCGGTATTGAATAAGCATTGCTGCACTGATGGGGTATGCATTAGACGAAAAAAAAGAAGAAAAAGAAGAATAATACGCCCAGAAAAGAGGCGAAAAGGAGAAAAACGTAAAAAAACGTGAAAAAAAAGTAAGAGGAAGAGAAGGGAAAAAAAGGTGGAAATGGGTTTAAAAGTGATTTCGGCGGAGAAATATATATATATATATATATATATATATATATATATATATATACGCGCACACACACACATATATATAAACGTATTCTCCGTTGAGATATTGCAGCCGCTGCTGTGTCCAGGCCCAGGAGCCTTAGCACTGTGCTGTGATGTCACTCAATACCACTGACATCACTAGGTGTAAACAACATCTCTCCTTTGCTGTGTATGTGACTATGGAGCTGTTTGGTGATGTCGTCTATTATGGCCTTCATAGAAGCAACAGGAGATTGTTGCATCCATCTAGAACCCTCAGAACTACAGTGCTATGATGTCACTCACTTCCACAGGCCTTGCAGAGTGTAAACAACAACAACCCAGCTTTGTTGTGTATGTAACCATAGGGATTTGTGATGTCACCTAGAACCTTCACAGCAGCGACAGCTTTATGAGGAGCATCAGCACTGCTCTGCCTGAGCAGAACCATCACCGCCATAGGTTGTCAAATAACCCGGATTTAACCCACACAGGTAAGTCCAATGGGGTGCAGGCATGTCCTCTATGCTTACAGCTTCCCGTGGGTGTTGGTTTGATACCGTTTGGGGACAGCCAAGGAGGCATCTGCAGGCAACAAAGGTAGGTGTGTGCTTGTGTGTGTGTTTCCTATGCAGATCCTAAGCCCAGTGTCACATGCAAGTAGGAGGAGTAAGAAGGGTTCCTGGCAAATCCGGGTTATGGATTGCATTTAAAAAGGCCCCGTGGGAGTGCAATGGGCCCCTGTCTTGCTGCTTAGCAATAATGGTATGGGTTTAGGTTCTGCTGTGTGTACTGGTGGTTGACTGCCCCCCAGCCCAGAGTGTGCATGGAAAATTGTCTGGCAGCCTCCCTGACAGCAAGCAGTGATAGTGCCCATGAAGGGGACCTTGTTGGGCCCGCCCCTTTCACGGTTATCGCTTCTCGGCCTTTTGGCTAAGATCAAGTGTAGTATCTGTTCTTATCAGTTTAATATCTGATACGTCCCCTATCTGGGGACCATATATTAAATGGATTTTTGAGAACGGGGGCCGATTTCGAAGCTTGCTTCCGTCGCCCTATGCATTGACCCGATATGGCAGTATCTTCGGGTACAGTGCACCACCCCCTTACAGGGTTAAAAAGAAAGATTCCTACTTTCATTGCTACCTGCTTGCTGGCTAGCCAGCTAGCCAGCCCTGTGGGCCTTGCTGCTGCAGCCAAAAACAAAGGTGGTGCTGCTGCTGCTGCTTCTGCTGCTTCTGCTTGTGTCTGGCCGCTGTTGGAGCGTCCCAGGCACAGGACTTCTGCTGCTGCTGACTAAATGGCCTCCTTAATTGGATCATTTGAGTAGCCAGCACACCTGTGGCAGGTAGGGCATGACATGATAGGCAGCTGCCTTGATAGCGGGTGGGTGCTGAATGTTCCTAATTGACAAAATAAGATTAATGCTTATGAAGAAATATAAAATCTCATCCCTTCCCCAATATCGCGCCACACCCCTACCCCTTAATTCCCTGGTTGAACTTGATGGACATATGTCTTTTTTCGACCGTACTAACTATGTAACTATGTAACATAACATGGGGGGGGGGGGGGTCTCCTGGCTGTTCACACAGGTGTGTCATTGCTGTACATTGACCATGCATTGCTTCTGTGGTATTGCAAAGGCAAAGACAAATGCTTCCAGCCATCCATTGCACTAATGGATTGGTCATCAGCTGGCTGTCTATGTCCCGCATCAATATAGACCAAAGTACAGTAGGGTTAGGCTATGCTATTGTGCACCTACCTGATGCATCAGAAGGTGCGAGGCCCTTGCTAAATTCTGTGCACAGACTTTGAGATCTATACTTTAGACTGTATCTAACCTGCTCCAACATGGACTGACATTCTGGCCTACTTTCAGCCGATGCGACTTGTCTGTCGCTGAACAGTCGCTTTTTATGTATTCAGCACCTATGTATAATGTTGTAAAAATGCTCTAGAAGCTAAAGTCGCAGAAATGTCACACATATTTGGCCTGCAACTTTCTGTGCGACAAATTCAGACAGGAAAAATCAGTATAAATCCTTAGAAAATTATCCCCCAGTGTCTCCATCTGCTGGCGGTATTGAATAAGCATTGCTGCACTGATGGGGTATGCATTAGACCGAAAAAAAAGAAGAAAAAGAAGAATAATACGCCCAGAAAAGAGGCGAAAAGGAGAAAAACGTAAAAAAACGTGAAAAAAAGTAAGAGGAAGAGAAGGGAAAAAAAGGTGGAAATGGGTTTAAAAGTGATTTCGGCGGAGAAATATATATATATATATACGCGCACACACACACATATATATAAACGTATTCTCCGTTGAGATATTGCAGCCGCTGCTGTGTCCAGGCCCAGGAGCCTTAGCACTGTGCTTGTGATGTCACTCAATACCACTGACATCACTAGGTGTAAACAACATCTCTCTTTGCTGTGTATGTGACTATGGAGCTGTTTGGTGATGTCCGTCTATTATGGCCTTCATAGAAGCAACAGGAGATTGTTGCATCCATCTAGAACCCTCAGAACTACAGTGCTATGATGTCACTCACTTCCACAGGCCTTGCAGAGTGTAAACAACAACAACCCAGCTTTGTTGTGTATGTAACCATAGGGATTTGTGATGTCACTAGAACCTTCACAGCAGCGACAGCTTTATGAGGAGCATCAGCACTGCTCTGCCTGAGCAGAACCATCACCGCCATAGGTTGTCAATAACCCGGATTTAACCCACACAGGTAAGTCCAATGGGGGTGCAGGCATGTCCTCTATGCTTACAGCTTCCCGTGGGTGTTGGTTTGATACCGTTTGGGGACAGCCAAGGAGGCATCTGCAGGCAACAAAGGTAGGTGTGTGCTTGTGTGTGTGTTTCCTATGCAGATCCTAAGCCCAGTGTCACATGCAAGTAGGAGGAGTAAGAAGGGTTCCTGCAAATCCGGGTTATGGATTGCATTTAAAAAGGCCCCGTGGGAGTGCAATGGGCCCCTGTCTTGCTGCTTAGCAATAATGGTATGGGTTTAGGTTCTGCTGTGTGTACTGGTGGTTGACTGCCCCCCAGCCCAGAGTGTGCATGGAAAATTGTCTGGCAGCCTCCCTGACAGCAAGCAGTGATAGTGCCCATGAAGGGGACCTTGTTGGGCCGCCCCTTTCACGGTTATCGCTTCTCGCCTTTTGGCTAAGATCAAGTGTAGTATCTGTTCTTATCAGTTTAATATCTGATACGTCCCCTATCTGGGGACCATATATTAAATGGATTTTTGAGAACGGGGGCCGATTTCGAAGCTTGCTTCCGTCCCCCGCCCTATGCATTGACCCGATATGGCAGTATCTTCGGGTACAGTGCACCACCCCCTTACAGGGTTAAAAAGAAAGATTCCTACTTTCATTGCTACCTGCTTGCTGGCTAGCCAGCTAGCCAGCCCTGTGGGCCTTGCTGCTGCAGCCAAAAAACAAAAGGTTGGTGCTGCTGCTGCTGCTTCTGCTGCTTCTGCTTGTGTCTGCCGCTGTTTGGAGCGTCCAGGCACAGGACTTCTGCTGCTGCTGACTAAATGGCCTCCTTAATTGGATCATTTGAGTAGCCAGCACACCTGTGCAGGTAGGGCATGACATGATAGGCAGCTGCCTTGATAGCGGGTGGGTGCTGAATGTTTCCTAATTGACAAAATAAGATTAATGCTTATGAAGAAATATAAAATCTCATCCCTTCCCCAATATCGCGCCACACCCCTACCCCTTAATTCCCTGGTTGAACTTGATGGACATATGTCTTTTTTCGACCGTACAAACTATGTAACTATGTAACATAACATGGGGGGGGGGGGGGTCTCCTGGCTGTTCACACAGGTGTGTCATTGCTGTACATTGACCATGCATTGCTTCTGTGGTATTGCAAAGGCAAAGACAAATGCTTCCAGCCATCCATTGCACTAATGGATTGGTCATCAGCTGGCTGTCTATGTCCCGCATCAATATAGACCAAAGTACAGAGGGTTAGGCTATGCTATTGTGCACCTACCTGATGCATCAGAAGGTGCGAGGCCCTTGCTAAATTCTGTGCACAGACTTTGAGATCTATGCTTAGACTGTATCTAAACCTGCTCCAACATGGACTGACATTCTGGCCTACTTTCAGCCGATGCGACTTGTCTGTCGCTGAACAGTCGCTTTTTATGTATTCAGCACCTATGTATAATGTTGTAAAAATGCTCTAGAAGCTAAAGTCGCAGAAATGTCACACTATATTTGGCCTGCAACTTTCTGTGCGACAAATTCAGACAGGAAAAATCAGTATAAATCCTTAGAAAATTATCCCCCAGTGTCTCCATCTGCTGGCGGTATTGAATAAGCATTGCTGCACTGATGGGGTATGCATTAGACGAAAAAAAAGAAGAAAAAGAAGAATAATACGCCCAGAAAAGAGGCGAAAAGGAGAAAAACGTAAAAAAACGTGAAAATAAAGTAAGAGGAAGAGAAGGGAAAAAAAGGTGGAAATGGGTTTAAAAGTGATTTCGGCGGAGAAATATATATATATATATATATATATATATTATATATATATATATATACGCGCACACACACACATATATATAAACGTATTCTCCGTTGAGATATTGCAGCCGCTGCTGTGTCCAGGCCCAGGAGCCTTAGCACTGTGCTGTGATGTCACTCAATACCACTGACATCACTAGGTGTAAACAACATCTCTCCTTTGCTGTGTATGTGACTATGGAGCTGTTTGGTGATGTCGTCTATTATGGCCTTCATAGAAGCAACAGGAGATTGTTGCATCCATCTAGAACCCTCAGAACTACAGTGCTATGATGTCACTCACTTCCACAGGCCTTGCAGAGTGTAAACAACAACAACCCAGCTTTGTTGTGTATGAACCATAGGGATTTGTGATGTCACCTAGAACCTTCACAGCAGCGACAGCTTTATGAGGAGCATCAGCACTGCTCTGCCTGAGCAGAACCATCACCGCCATAGGTTGTCAAATAACCCGGATTTAACCCACACAGGTAAGTCCAATGGGGTGCAGGCATGTCCTCTATGCTTACAGCGTTCCCGTGGGTGTTGGTTTGATACCGTTTGGGGACAGCCAAGGAGGCATCTGCAGGCAACAAAGGTAGGTGTGTGTGCTTGTGTGTGTGTTTCTATGCAGATCCTAAGCCCAGTGTCACATGCAAGTAGGAGGAGTAAGAAGGGTTCCTGGCAAATCCGGGTTATGGATTGCATTTAAAAAGGCCCCGTGGGAGTGCAATGGGCCCCTGGTCTTGCTGCTTAGCAAATAATGGTTATGGGTTTAGGTTCTGCTGTGTGTACTGGTGGTTGACTGCCCCCCCAGCCCAGAGTGTGCATGGAAAATTGTCTGGCAGCCTCCCTGACAGCAAGCAGTGATAGTGCCCATGAAGGGGACCTTGTGGGCCCGCCCCTTTCACGGTTATCGCTTCTCGGCCTTTGGCTAAGATCAAGTGTAGTATCTGTTCTTATCAGTTTAATATCTGATACGTCCCCTATCTGGGGACCATATATTAAATGGATTTTTGAGAACGGGGGCCGATTTCGAAGCTTGCTTCCGTCGCCCTATGCATTGACCCGATATGGCAGTATCTTCGGGTACAGTGCACCACCCCCCTTACAGGGTAAAAAGAAAGATTCCTACTTTCATTGCTACCTGCTTGCTGGCTAGCCAGCTAGCCAGCCCTGTGGGCCTTGCTGCTGCAGCCAAAAAACAAAAGGTGGGTGCTGCTGCTGCTGCTTCTGCTGCTTCTGCTTGTGTCTGGCCGCTGTTGGAGCGTCCAGGCACAGGACTTCTGCTGCTGCTGACTAAATGGCCTCCTTAATTGGATCATTTGAGTAGCCAGCACACCTGTGCTGGGGTAGGGCATGACATGATAGGCAGCTGCCTTGATAGCGGGTGGGTGCTGAATGTTCCTAATTGACAAAATAAGATTAATGCTTATGAAGGAAATATAAAATCTCATCCCTTCCCCAATATCGCGCACACCCCTACCCCTTAATTCCCTGGTTGAACTTGATGGACATATGTCTTTTTTCGACCGTACTAACTATGTAACTATGTAACATAACATGGGGGGGGGGGGGGGTCTCCTGGCTGTTCACACAGGTGTGTCATTGCTGTACATTGACCATGCATTGCTTCTGTGGTATTGCAAAGGCAAAGACAAATGCTTCCAGCCATCCATTGCACTAATGGATTGGTCATCAGCTGGCTGTCTATGTCCCGCATCAATATAGACCAAAGTACAGAGGGTTAGGCTATGCTATTGTGCACCTACCTGATGCATCAGAAGGTGCGAGGCCCTTGCTAAATTCTGTGCACAGACTTTGAGATCTATACTTTAGACTGTATCTAAACCTGCTCCAACATGGACTGACATTCTGGCCTACTTTCAGCCGATGCGACTTGTCTGTCGCTGAACAGTCGCTTTTTATGTATTCAGCACCTATGTATAATGTTGTAAAAATGCTCTAGAAGCTAAAGTCGCAGAAATGTCACACATATTTGGCCTGCAACTTTCTGTGCGACAAATTCAGACAGGAAAAATCAGTATAAATCCTTAGAAAATTATCCCCCAGTGTCTCCATCTGCTGGCGGTATTGAATAAGCATTGCTGCACTGATGGGGTATGCATTAGACGAAAAAAAAGAAGAAAAAGAAGAATAATACGCCCAGAAAAGAGGCGAAAAGGAGAAAAACGTAAAAAAACGTGAAAAAAAAGTAAGAGGAAGAGAAGGGAAAAAAAGGTGGAAATGGAAGGGTTTAAAAGTGATTTCGGCGGAGAAATATATATATATATATATATATATATATATATATATATATATATATACGCGCACACACACACATATATATAAACGTATTCTCCGTTGAGATATTGCAGCCGCTGCTGTGTCCAGGCCCAGGAGCCTTAGCACTGTGCTGTGATGTCACTCAATACCACTGACATCACTAGGTGTAAACAACATCTCTCCTTTGCTGTGTATGTGACTATGGAGCTGTTGGTGATGTCGTCTATTATGGCCTTCATAGAAGCAACAGGAGATTGTTGCATCCATCTAGAACCTCAGAACTACAGTGCTATGATGTCACTCACTTCCACAGGCCTTGCAGAGTGTAAACAACAACAACCCAGCTTTGTTGTGTATGTAACCATAGGGATTGTGATGTCACCTAGAACCTTCACAGCAGCGACAGCTTTATGAGGAGCATCAGCACTGCTCTGCCTGAGCAGAACCATCACCGCCATAGGTTGTCAAATAACCCGGATTTAACCCACACAGGTAAGTCCAATGGGGTGCAGGCATGTCCTCTATGCTTACAGCTTCCCGTGGGTGTTGGTTGATACCGTTTGGGGACAGCCAAGGAGGCATCTGCAGGCAACAAAGGTAGGTGTGTGCTTGTGTGTGTGTTTCCTATGCAGATCCTAAGCCCAGTGTCACATGCAAGTAGGAGGAGTAAGAAGGGTTCCTGGCAAATCCGGGTTATGGATTGCATTTAAAAAGGCCCCGTGGGAGTGCAATGGGCCCCTGTCTTGCTGCTTAGCAATAATGGTATGGTTTAGGTTCTGCTGTGTGTACTGGTGGTTGACTGCCCCCCAGCCCAGAGTGTGCATGGAAAATTGTCTGCAGCCTCCCTGACAGCAAGCAGTGATAGTGCCCATGAAGGGGACCTTGTTGGGCCCGCCCCTTTCACGGTTATCGCTTCTCGGCCTTTTGGCTAAGATCAAGTGTAGTATCTGTTCTTATCAGTTTAATATCTGATACGTCCCCTATCTGGGGACCATATATTAAATGGATTTTTGAGAACGGGGGCCGATTTCGAAGCTTGCTTCCGTCGCCCTATGCATTGACCCGATATGGCAGTATCTTCGGTACAGTGCACCACCCCCTTACAGGGTTAAAAAGAAAGATTCCTACTTTCATTGCTACCTGCTTGCTGGCTAGCCAGCTAGCCAGCCCTGTGGGCCTTGCTGCTGCAGCCAAAAAACAAAAGGTGGTGCTGCTGCTGCTGCTTCTGCTGCTTCTGCTTGTGTCTGGCCGCTGTTGGAGCGTCCAGGCACAGGACTTCTGCTGCTGCTGACTAAATGGCCTCCTTAATTGGATCATTGAGTAGCCAGCACACCTGTGCAGGTAGGGCATGACATGATAGGCAGCTGCCTTGATAGCGGGTGGGTGCTGAATGTTCCTAATTGACAAAATAAGATTAATGCTTATGAAGAAATATAAAATCTCATCCCTTCCCCAATATCGCGCCACACCCCTACCCCTTAATTCCCTGGTTGAACTTGATGGACATATGTCTTTTTTCGACCGTACTAACTATGTAACTATGTAACATAACATGGGGGGGGAGGGGGGGGTGTCTCCTGGCTGTTCACACAGGTGTGTCATTGCTGTACATTGACCATGCATTGCTTCTGTGGTATTGCAAAGGCAAAGACAAATGCTTCCAGCCATCCATTGCACTAATGGATTGGTCATCAGCTGGCTGTCTATGTCCCGCATCAATATAGACCAAAGTACAGAGGTTAGGCTATGCTATTGTGCACCTACCTGATGCATCAGAAGGTGCGAGGCCCTTGCTAAATTCTGTGCACAGACTTTGAGATCTATACTTTAGACTGTATCTAAACCTGCTCCAATCATGGACTGACATTCTGGCCTACTTTCAGCGATGCGACTTGTCTGTCGCTGAACAGTCGCTTTTTATGTATTCAGCACCTATGTATAATGTTGTAAAAATGCTCTAGAAGCTAAAGTCGCAGAAATGTCACACATATTTGGCCTGCAACTTTCTGTGCGACAAATTCAGACAGGAAAAATCAGTATAAATCCTTAGAAAATTATCCCCCAGTGTCTCCATCTGCTGGCGGTATTGAATAAGCATTGCTGCACTGATGGGGTATGCATTAGACGAAAAAAAAGAAGAAAAGAAGAATAATACGCCCAGAAAAGAGGCGAAAAGGAGAAAAACGTAAAAAAACGTGAAAAAAAAGTAAGAGGAAGAGAAGGGAAAAAAAGGTGGAAATGGGTTTAAAAGTGATTTCGGCGGAGAGAGAAATATATATATATATATATATATATATATATATATATATATATATATACGCGCACACACACACATATATATAAACGTATTCTCCGTTGAGATATTGCAGCCGCTGCTGTGTCCAGGCCCAGGAGCCTTAGCACTGTGCTGTGATGTCACTCAATACCACTGACATCACTAGGTGTAAACAACATCTCTCCTTTGCTGTGTATGTGACTATGGAGCTGTTTGGTGATGTCGTCTATTATGGCCTTCATAGAAGCAACAGGAGATTGTTGCATCCATCTAGAACCCTCAGAACTACAGTGCTATGATGTCACTCACTTCCACAGGCCTTGCAGAGTGTAAACAACAACAACCCAGCTTTGTTGTGTATGTAACCATAGGGATTTGTGATGTCACCTAGAACCTTCACAGCAGCGACAGCTTTATGAGGAGCATCAGCACTGCTCTGCCTGAGCAGAACCATCACCGCCATAGGTTGTCAAATAACCCGGATTTAACCCACACAGGTAAGTCCAATGGGGTGCAGGCATGTCCTCTATGCTTACAGCTTCCCGTGGGTGTTGGTTTGATACCGTTTGGGGACAGCCAAGGAGGCATCTGCAGGCAACAAAGGTAGGTGTGTGCTTGTGTGTGTGTTTCCTATGCAGATCCTAAGCCCAGTTGTCACATGCAAGTAGGAGGAGTAAGAAGGGTTCCTGGCAAATCCGGGTTATGGATTGCATTTAAAAGGCCCCGTGGAGTGCAATGGCCCCTGTCTTGCTTGCTTAGCAATAATGGTATGGGTTTTAGGTTCTGGCTGTGTGTACTGGTGGTGACTGCCCCCCAGCCCAGAGTGTGCATGGAAAATTGTCTGGCAGCCTCCCTGACAGCAAGCAGTGATAGTGCCCATGAAGGGGACCCTTGTTGGGCCCGCCCCTTTCACGGTTATCGCTTCTCGGCCTTTTGGCTAAGATCAAGTGTAGTATCTGTTCTTATCAGTTTAATATCTGATACGTCCCCTATCTGGGGACCATATATTAAATGGATTTTTGAGACGGGGGCCGATTCGAAGCTTGCTTCCGTCGCCCTATGCATTGACCCCGATATGGCAGTATCTTCGGGTACAGTGCACCACCCCCTTACAGGGTTAAAAAGAAAGATTCCTACTTTCATTGCTACCTGCTTGCTGGCTAGCAGCTAGCCAGCCCTGTGGGCCTTGCTGCTGCAGCCAAAAAACAAAAGGTGGTGCTGCTGCTGCTGCTTCTGCTGCTTCTGCTTGTGTCTGGACGCTGTTGGAGCGTCCAGGCACAGGACTTCTGCTGCTGCTGACTAAATGGCCTCCTTAATTGGATCATTTGAGTAGCCAGCACACCTGTGCAGGTAGGGCATGACATGATAGGCAGCTGCCTTGATAGCGGGTGGGGTGCTGAATGTTCCTAATTGACAAATAAGATAATGCTTATGAAGAAATATAAAATCTCATCCCTTCCCCAATATCGCGCCACACCCCTACCCCTTAATTCCCTGGTTGAACTTGATGTACATATGTCTTTTTCGACCGTACTAACTATGTAACTATGTAACATAACATGGGGGGGGGGGGGGGGGGGGTCTCTGGCTGTTCACACAGGTGTGTCATTGCTGTACATTGACCATGCATTGCTTCTGTGGTATTGCAAAGGCAAAGACAAATGCTTCCAGCCATCCATTGCACTAATGGATTGGTCATCAGCTGGCTGTCTATGTCCCGCATCAATATAGACCAAAGTACAGAGGGTTAGGCTATGCTATTGTGCACCTACCTGATGCATCAGAAGGTGCGAGGCCCTTGCTAAATTCTGTGCACAGACTTTGAGATCTATACTTTAGACTGTATCTAAACCTGCTCCAACATGGACTGACATTCTGGCCTACTTTCAGCCGATGCGACTTGTCTGTCGCTGAACAGTCGCTTTTTATGTATTCAGCACTAGTGTTGCTCGCGAATATTCGCAATTCGAATATTATTCGCGAATATCGCATATTCGCGAATTCGCGAATTTCGCGAATATAGCGCTATATATTCGTAATTACGAATATTCGTTTTTTTTTTTTTTTTTTTTTTTTTTTTTTTTCTTCACAGTACACATCACAGTGATCATCCCTCTCTGCTTCCAGCTTATGTGGTGTAAAGAAGGCTGTAATACTACTGTGTAAGACTGACGTGTGGAAATTCGCATATGCGAAAATTAGCACATGCTAATTTTCGCATATGCGAATTTGCGCATATGCGAAGTTTCGCATATGCGAAGTTTCGCATATGCGAGTTTCGCATATGCGAAGTTTCACATGCGTTAATTTTGTATATGCAACTTTTCACATATGTTAATTTTCGCATACGCGAATATTCGCATATGCGAAAATAAAACGAGGGTATAACGAATATGCGAATATTCGCGAATATATGACGAATATTCGTCATATATTCGCGAATATTCGCGAATTCGAATATGGCCTATGCCGCTCAACACTATTCAGCACCTATGTATAATGTTGTAAAAATGCTCTAGAAGCTAAAGTCGCAGAAATGTCACACATATTTGGCTTGCAACTTTCTGTGCGACAATTCAGACAGGAAAATCAGTATAAATCCTTAGAAAATTATCCCCCAGTGTCTCCATCTGCTGGCGGTATGGAATAAGCATTGCTGCACTGATGGGGTATGCATTAGACGAAAAAAAAGAAGAAAAAGAAGAATAATACGCCCAGAAAAGAGGCGAAAAGGAGAAAAACGTAAAAAAACGTGAAAAAAAAAGTAAGAGGAAGAGAAGGGAAAAAAAGGTGGAAATGGGTTTAAAAGTGATTTCGGCGGAGAAATATATATATATATATATATATATATATATATATATATATACGCGCACACACACACATATATATAAACGTATTCTCCGTTGAGATATTGCAGCCGCTGCTGTGTCCAGGCCCCAGGAGCCTTAGCACTGTGCTGTGATGTCACTCAATACCACTGACATCACTAGGTGTAAAAACAACATCTCTCCTTTGCTGTGTATGTGACTATGGAGCTGTTTGGTGATGTCGTCTATTATGGCCTTCATAGAAGCAACAGGAGATTGTTGCATCCATCTAGAACCCTCAGAACTACAGTGCTATGATGTCACTCACTTCCACAGGCCTTGCAGAGTGTAAACAACAACAACCCAGCTTTGTTGTGTATGTAACCATAGGGATTTGTGATGTCACCTAGAACCTTCACAGCAGCGACAGCTTTATGAGGAGCATCAGCACTGCTCTGCCTGAGCAGAACCATCACCGCCATAGGTTGTCAAATAACCCGGATTTAACCCACACAGGTAAGTCCAATGGGGTGCAGGCATGTCCTCTATGCTTACAGCTTCCCGTGGGTGTTGGTTTGATACCGTTTGGGGACAGCCAAGGAGGCATCTGCAGGCAACAAAGGTAGGTGTGTGCTTGTGTGTGTGTTTCCTATGCAGATCCTAAGCCCAGTGTCACATGCAAGTAGGAGGAGTAAGAAGGGTTCCTGGCAAATCCGGGTTATGGATTGCATTTAAAAAGGCCCCGTGGGAGTGCAATGGGCCCCTGTCTTGCTGCTTAGCAATAATGGTATGGGTTTAGGTTCTGCTGTGTGTACTGGTGGTTGACTGCCCCCCAGCCCAGAGTGTGCATGGAAAATTGTCTGGCAGCCTCCCTGACAGCAAGCAGTGATAGTGCCCATGAAGGGGACCTTGTTGGGCCCGCCCCTTTCACGGTTATCGCTTCTCGGCCTTTTGGCTAAGATCAAGTGTAGTATCTGTTCTTATCAGTTTAATATCTGATACGTCCCCTATCTGGGGACCATATATTAAATGGATTTTTGAGAACGGGGGCCGATTTCGAAGCTTGCTTCCGTCGCCCTATGCATTGACCCGATATGGCAGTATCTTCGGGTACAGTGCACCACCCCCTTACAGGGTTAAAAAGAAAGATTCCTACTTTCATTGCTACCTGCTTGCTGGCTAGCCAGCTAGCCAGCCCTGTGGGCCTTGCTGCTGCAGCCAAAAAACAAAAGGTGGTGCTGCTGCTGCTGCTTCTGCTGCTTCTGCTTGTGTCTGGCCGCTGTTGGAGCGTCCAGGCACAGGACTTCTGCTGCTGCTGACTAAATGGCCTCCTTAATTGGATCATTTGAGTAGCCAGCACACCTGTGCAGGTAGGGCATGACATGATAGGCAGCTGCCTTGATAGCGGGTGGGTGCTGAATGTTCCTAATTGACAAAATAAGATTAATGCTTATGAAGAAATATAAAATCTCATCCCTTCCCCAATATCGCGCCACACCCCTACCCCTTAATTCCCTGGTTGAACTTGATGGACATATGTCTTTTTTCGACCGTACTAACTATGTAACTATGTAACATAACATGGGGGGGGGGGGGGGGGGTCTCCTGGCTGTTCACACAGGTGTGTCATTGCTGTACATTGACCATGCATTGCTTCTGTGGTATTGCAAAGGCAAAGACAAATGCTTCCAGCCATCCATTGCACTAATGGATTGGTCATCAGCTGGCTGTCTATGTCCCGCATCAATATAGACCAAAGTACAGAGGGTTAGGCTATGCTATTGTGCACCTACCTGATGCATCAGAAGGTGCGAGGCCCTTGCTAAATTCTGTGCACAGACTTTGAGATCTATACTTTAGACTGTATCTAAACCTGCTCCAACATGGACTGACATTCTGGCCTACTTTCAGCCGATGCGACTTGTCTGTCGCTGAACAGTCGCTTTTTATGTATTCAGCACCTATGTATAATGTTGTAAAAATGCTCTAGAAGCTAAAGTCGCAGAAATGTCACACATATTTGGCCTGCAACTTTCTGTGCGACAAATTCAGACAGGAAAAATCAGTATAAATCCTTAGAAAATTATCCCCCAGTGTCTCCATCTGCTGGCGGTATTGAATAAGCATTGCTGCACTGATGGGGTATGCATTAGACGAAAAAAAAGAAGAAAAAGAAGAATAATACGCCCAGAAAAGAGGCGAAAAGGAGAAAAACGTAAAAAAACGTGAAAAAAAAGTAAGAGGAAGAGAAGGGAAAAAAAGGTGGAAATGGGTTTAAAAGTGATTTCGGCGGAGAAATATATATATATATATATATATATATATATATATATATATATATATACGCGCACACACACACATATATATAAACGTATTCTCCGTTGAGATATTGCAGCCGCTGCTGTGTCCAGGCCCAGGAGCCTTAGCACTGTGCTGTGATGTCACTCAATACCACTGACATCACTAGGTGTAAACAACATCTCTCCTTTGCTGTGTATGTGACTATGGAGCTGTTTGGTGATGTCGTCTATTATGGCCTTCATAGAAGCAACAGGAGATTGTTGCATCCATCTTGAACCCTCAGAACTACAGTGCTATGATGTCACTCACTTCCACAGGCCTTGCAGAGTGTAAACAACAACAACCCAGCTTTGTTGTGTATGTAACCATAGGGATTTGTGATGTCACCTAGAACCTTCACAGCAGCGACAGCTTTATGAGGAGCATCAGCACTGCTCTGCCTGAGCAGAACCATCACCGCCATAGGTTGTCAAATAACCCGGATTTAACCCACACAGGTAAGTCCAATGGGGTGCAGGCATGTCCTCTATGCTTACAGCTTCCCGTGGGTGTTGGTTTGATACCGTTTGGGGACAGCCAAGGAGGCATCTGCAGGCAACAAAGGTAGGTGTGTGCTTGTGTGTGTGTTTCCTATGCAGATCCTAAGCCCAGTGTCACATGCAAGTAGGAGGAGTAAGAAGGGTTCCTGGCAAATCCGGGTTATGGATTGCATTTAAAAAGGCCCCGTGGGAGTGCAATGGGCCCCTGTCTTGCTGCTTAGCAATAATGGTATGGGTTTAGGTTCTGCTGTGTGTACTGGTGGTTGACTGCCCCCCAGCCCAGAGTGTGCATGGAAAATTGTCTGGCAGCCTCCCTGACAGCAAGCAGTGATAGTGCCCATGAAGGGGACCTTGTTGGGCCCGCCCCTTTCACGGTTATCGCTTCTCGGCCTTTTGGCTAAGATCAAGTGTAGTATCTGTTCTTATCAGTTTAATATCTGATACGTCCCCTATCTGGGGACCATATATTAAATGGATTTTTGAGAACGGGGGCCGATTTCGAAGCTTGCTTCCGTCGCCCTATGCATTGACCCGATATGGCAGTATCTTCGGGTACAGTGCACCACCCCCTTACAGGGTTAAAAAGAAAGATTCCTACTTTCATTGCTACCTGCTTGCTGGCTAGCCAGCTAGCCAGCCCTGTGGGCCTTGCTGCTGCAGCCAAAAAACAAAAGGTGGTGCTGCTGCTGCTGCTTCTGCTGCTTCTGCTTGTGTCTGGCCGCTGTTGGAGCGTCCAGGCACAGGACTTCTGCTGCTGCTGACTAAATGGCCTCCTTAATTGGATCATTTGAGTAGCCAGCACACCTGTGCAGGTAGGGCATGACATGATAGGCAGCTGCCTTGATAGCGGGTGGGTGCTGAATGTTCCTAATTGACAAAATAAGATTAATGCTTATGAAGAAATATAAAATCTCATCCCTTCCCCAATATCGCGCCACACCCCTACCCCTTAATTCCCTGGTTGAACTTGATGGACATATGTCTTTTTTCGACCGTACTAACTATGTAACTATGTAACATAACATGGGGGGGGGGGGGGGGGGGGGTCTCCTGGCTGTTCACACAGGTGTGTCATTGCTGTACATTGACCATGCATTGCTTCTGTGGTATTGCAAAGGCAAAGACAAATGCTTCCAGCCATCCATTGCACTAATGGATTGGTCATCAGCTGGCTGTCTATGTCCCGCATCAATATAGACCAAAGTACAGAGGGTTAGGCTATGCTATTGTGCACCTACCTGATGCATCAGAAGGTGCGAGGCCCTTGCTAAATTCTGTGCACAGACTTTGAGATCTATACTTTAGACTGTATCTAAACCTGCTCCAACATGGACTGACATTCTGGCCTACTTTCAGCCGATGCGACTTGTCTGTCGCTGAACAGTCGCTTTTTATGTATTCAGCACCTATGTATAATGTTGTAAAAATGCTCTAGAAGCTAAAGTCGCAGAAATGTCACACATATTTGGCCTGCAACTTTCTGTGCGACAAATTCAGACAGGAAAAATCAGTATAAATCCTTAGAAAATTATCCCCCAGTGTCTCCATCTGCTGGCGGTATTGAATAAGCATTGCTGCACTGATGGGGTATGCATTAGACGAAAAAAAAGAAGAAAAAGAAGAATAATACGCCCAGAAAAGAGGCGAAAAGGAGAAAAACGTAAAAAAACGTGAAAAAAAAGTAAGAGGAAGAGAAGGGAAAAAAAGGTGGAAATGGGTTTAAAAGTGATTTCGGCGGAGAAATATATATATATATATATATATATATATATATATATATATATATATACGCGCACACACACACATATATATAAACGTATTCTCCGTTGAGATATTGCAGCCGCTGCTGTGTCCAGGCCCAGGAGCCTTAGCACTGTGCTGTGATGTCACTCAATACCACTGACATCACTAGGTGTAAACAACATCTCTCCTTTGCTGTGTATGTGACTATGGAGCTGTTTGGTGATGTCGTCTATTACGGCCTTCATAGAAGCAACAGGAGATTGTTGCATCCATCTAGAACCCTCAGAACTACAGTGCTATGATGTCACTCACTTCCACAGGCCTTGCAGAGTGTAAACAACAACAACCCAGCTTTGTTGTGTATGTAACCATAGGGATTTGTGATGTCACCTATAGAACCTTCACAGCAGCGACAGCTTTATGAGGAGCATCAGCACTGCTCTGCCTGAGCAGAACCATCACCGCCATAGGTTGTCAAATAACCCGGATTTAACCCACACAGGTAAGTCCAATGGGGTGCAGGCATGTCCTCTATGCTTACAGCTTCCCGTGGGTGTTGGTTTGATACCGTTTGGGGACAGCCAAGGAGGCATCTGCAGGCAACAAAGGTAGGTGTGTGCTTGTGTGTGTGTTTCCTATGCAGATCCTAAGCCCAGTGTCACATGCAAGTAGGAGGAGTAAGAAGGGTTCCTGGCAAATCCGGGTTATGGATTGCATTTAAAAAGGCCCCGTGGGAGTGCAATGGGCCCCTGTCTTGCTGCTTAGCAATAATGGTATGGGTTTAGGTTCTGCTGTGTGTACTGGTGGTTGACTGCCCCCCAGCCCAGAGTGTGCATGGAAAATTGTCTGGCAGCCTCCCTGACAGCAAGCAGTGATAGTGCCCATGAAGGGGACCTTGTTGGGCCCGCCCCTTTCACGGTTATCGCTTCTCGGCCTTTTGGCTAAGATCAAGTGTAGTATCTGTTCTTATCAGTTTAATATCTGATACGTCCCCTATCTGGGGACCATATATTAAATGGATTTTTGAGAACGGGGGCCGATTTCGAAGCTTGCTTCCGTCGCCCTATGCATTGACCCGATATGGCAGTATCTTCGGGTACAGTGCACCACCCCCTTACAGGGTTAAAAAGAAAGATTCCTACTTTCATTGCTACCTGCTTGCTGGCTAGCCAGCTAGCCAGCCCTGTGGGCCTTGCTGCTGCAGCCAAAAAACAAAAGGTGGTGCTGCTGCTGCTGCTTCTGCTGCTTCTGCTTGTGTCTGGCCGCTGTTGGAGCGTCCAGGCACAGGACTTCTGCTGCTGCTGACTAAATCTCCTTAATTGGATCATTTGAGTAGCCAGCACACCTGTGCAGGTAGGGCATGACATGATAGGCAGCTGCCTTGATAGCGGGTGGGTGCTGAATGTTCCTAATTGACAAAATAAGATTAATGCTTATGAAGAAATATAAAATCTCATCCCTTCCCCAATATCGCGCCACACCCCTACCCCTTAATTCCCTGGTTGAACTTGATGGACATATGTCTTTTTTCGACCGTACTAACTATGTAACTATGTAACATAACATGGGGGGGGGGGGGGGGGGGGTCTCCTGGCTGTTCACACAGGTGTGTCATTGCTGTACATTGACCATGCATTGCTTCTGTGGTATTGCAAAGGCAAAGACAAATGCTTCCAGCCATCCATTGCACTAATGGATTGGTCATCAGCTGGCTGTCTATGTCCCGCATCAATATAGACCAAAGTACAGAGGGTTAGGCTATGCTATTGTGCACCTACCTGATGCATCAGAAGGTGCGAGGCCCTTGCTAAATTCTGTGCACAGACTTTGAGATCTATACTTTAGACTGTATCTAAACCTGCTCCAACATGGACTGACATTCTGGCCTACTTTCAGCCGATGCGACTTGTCTGTCGCTGAACAGTCGCTTTTTATGTATTCAGCACCTATGTATAATGTTGTAAAAATGCTCTAGAAGCTAAAGTCGCAGAAATGTCACACATATTTGGCCTGCAACTTTCTGTGCGACAAATTCAGACAGGAAAAATCAGTATAAATCCTTAGAAAATTATCCCCCAGTGTCTCCATCTGCTGGCGGTATTGAATAAGCATTGCTGCACTGATGGGGTATGCATTAGACGAAAAAAAAGAAGAAAAAGAAGAATAATACGCCCAGAAAAGAGGCGAAAAGGAGAAAAACGTAAAAAAACGTGAAAAAAAAGTAAGAGGAAGAGAAGGGAAAAAAAGGTGGAAATGGGTTTAAAAGTGATTTCGGCGGAGAAATATATATATATATATATATATATATATATATATATATATATATATACGCGCACACACACACATATATATAAACGTATTCTCCGTTGAGATATTGCAGCCGCTGCTGTGTCCAGGCCCAGGAGCCTTAGCACTGTGCTGTGATGTCACTCAATACCACTGACATCACTAGGTGTAAACAACATCTCTCCTTTGCTGTGTATGTGACTATGGAGCTGTTTGGTGATGTCGTCTATTATGGCCTTCATAGAAGCAACAGGAGATTGTTGCATCCATCTAGAACCCTCAGAACTACAGTGCTATGATGTCACTCACTTCCACAGGCCTTGCAGAGTGTAAACAACAACAACCCAGCTTTGTTGTGTATGTAACCATAGGGATTTGTGATGTCACCTAGAACCTTCACAGCAGCGACAGCTTTATGAGGAGCATCAGCACTGCTCTGCCTGAGCAGAACCATCACCGCCATAGGTTGTCAAATAACCCGGATTTAACCCACACAGGTAAGTCCAATGGGGTGCAGGCATGTCCTCTATGCTTACAGCTTCCCGTGGGTGTTGGTTTGATACCGTTTGGGGACAGCCAAGGAGGCATCTGCAGGCAACAAAGGTAGGTGTGTGCTTGTGTGTGTGTTTCCTATGCAGATCCTAAGCCCAGTGTCACATGCAAGTAGGAGGAGTAAGAAGGGTTCCTGGCAAATCCGGGTTATGGATTGCATTTAAAAAGGCCCCGTGGGAGTGCAATGGGCCCCTGTCTTGCTGCTTAGCAATAATGGTATGGGTTTAGGTTCTGCTGTGTGTACTGGTGGTTGACTGCCCCCCAGCCCAGAGTGTGCATGGAAAATTGTCTGGCAGCCTCCCTGACAGCAAGCAGTGATAGTGCCCATGAAGGGGACCTTGTTGGGCCCGCCCCTTTCACGGTTATCGCTTCTCGGCCTTTTGGCTAAGATCAAGTGTAGTATCTGTTCTTATCAGTTTAATATCTGATACGTCCCCTATCTGGGGACCATATATTAAATGGATTTTTGAGAACGGGGGCCGATTTCGAAGCTTGCTTCCGTCGCCCTATGCATTGACCCGATATGGCAGTATCTTCGGGTACAGTGCACCACCCCCTTACAGGGTTAAAAAGAAAGATTCCTACTTTCATTGCTACCTGCTTGCTGGCTAGCCAGCTAGCCAGCCCTGTGGGCCTTGCTGCTGCAGCCAAAAAACAAAAGGTGGTGCTGCTGCTGCTGCTTCTGCTGCTTCTGCTTGTGTCTGGCCGCTGTTGGAGCGTCCAGGCACAGGACTTCTGCTGCTGCTGACTAAATGGCCTCCTTAATTGGATCATTTGAGTAGCCAGCACACCTGTGCAGGTAGGGCATGACATGATAGGCATCTGCCTTGATAGCGGGTGGGTGCTGAATGTTCCTAATTGACAAAATAAGATTAATGCTTATGAAGAAATATAAAATCTCATCCCTTCCCCAATATCGCGCCACACCCCTACCCCTTAATTCCCTGGTTGAACTTGATGGACATATGTCTTTTTTCGACCGTACTAACTATGTAACTATGTAACATAACATGGGGGGGGGGGGGGGGGGGTCTCCTGGCTGTTCACACAGGTGTGTCATTGCTGTACATTGACCATGCATTGCTTCTGTGGTATTGCAAAGGCAAAGACAAATGCTTCCAGCCATCCATTGCACTAATGGATTGGTCATCAGCTGGCTGTCTATGTCCCGCATCAATATAGACCAAAGTACAGAGGGTTAGGCTATGCTATTGTGCACCTACCTGATGCATCAGAAGGTGCGAGGCCCTTGCTAAATTCTGTGCACAGACTTTGAGATCTATACTTTAGACTGTATCTAAACCTGCTCCAACATGGACTGACATTCTGGCCTACTTTCAGCCGATGCGACTTGTCTGTCGCTGAACAGTCGCTTTTTATGTATTCAGCACCTATGTATAATGTTGTAAAAATGCTCTAGAAGCTAAAGTCGCAGAAATGTCACACATATTTGGCCTGCAACTTTCTGTGCGACAAATTCAGACAGGAAAAATCAGTATAAATCCTTAGAAAATTATCCCCCAGTGTCTCCATCTGCTGGCGGTATTGAATAAGCATTGCTGCACTGATGGGGTATGCATTAGACGAAAAAAAAGAAGAAAAAGAAGAATAATACGCCCAGAAAAGAAGCGAAAAGGAGAAAAACGTAAAAAAACGTGAAAAAAAAGTAAGAGGAAGAGAAGGGAAAAAAAGGTGGAAATGGGTTTAAAAGTGATTTCGGCGGAGAAATATATATATATATATATATATATATATATATATATATATATACGCGCACACACACACATATATATAAACGTATTCTCCGTTGAGATATTGCAGCCGCTGCTGTGTCCAGGCCCAGGAGCCTTAGCACTGTGCTGTGATGTCACTCAATACCACTGACATCACTAGGTGTAAACAACATCTCTCCTTTGCTGTGTATGTGACTATGGAGCTGTTTGGTGATGTCGTCTATTATGGCCTTCATAGAAGCAACAGGAGATTGTTGCATCCATCTAGAACCCTCAGAACTACAGTGCTATGATGTCACTCACTTCCACAGGCCTTGCAGAGTGTAAACAACAACAACCCAGCTTTGTTGTGTATGTAACCATAGGGATTTGTGATGTCACCTAGAACCTTCACAGCAGCGACAGCTTTATGAGGAGCATCAGCACTGCTCTGCCTGAGCAGAACCATCACCGCCATAGGTTGTCAAATAACCCGGATTTAACCCACACAGGTAAGTCCAATGGGGTGCAGGCATGTCCTCTATGCTTACAGCTTCCCGTGGGTGTTGGTTTGATACCGTTTGGGGACAGCCAAGGAGGCATCTGCAGGCAACAAAGGTAGGTGTGTGCTTGTGTGTGTGTTTCCTATGCAGATCCTAAGCCCAGTGTCACATGCAAGTAGGAGGAGTAAGAAGGGTTCCTGGCAAATCCGGGTTATGGATTGCATTTAAAAAGGCCCCGTGGGAGTGCAATGGGCCCCTGTCTTGCTGCTTAGCAATAATGGTATGGGTTTAGGTTCTGCTGTGTGTACTGGTGGTTGACTGCCCCCCAGCCCAGAGTGTGCATGGAAAATTGTCTGGCAGCCTCCCTGACAGCAAGCAGTGATAGTGCCCATGAAGGGGACCTTGTTGGGCCTGCCCCTTTCACGGTTATCGCTTCTCGGCCTTTTGGCTAAGATCAAGTGTAGTATCTGTTCTTATCAGTTTAATATCTGATACGTCCCCTATCTGGGGACCATATATTAAATGGATTTTTGAGAACGGGGGCCGATTTCGAAGCTTGCTTCCGTCGCCCTATGCATTGACCCGATATGGCAGTATCTTCGGGTACAGTGCACCACCCCCTTACAGGGTTAAAAAGAAAGATTCCTACTTTCATTGCTACCTGCTTGCTGGCTAGCCAGCTAGCCAGCCCTGTGGGCCTTGCTGCTGCAGCCAAAAAACAAAAGGTGGTGCTGCTGCTGCTGCTTCTGCTGCTTCTGCTTGTGTCTGGCCGCTGTTGGAGCGTCCAGGCACAGGACTTCTGCTGCTGCTGACTAAATGGCCTCCTTAATTGGATCATTTGAGTAGCCAGCACACCTGTGCAGGTAGGGCATGACATGATAGGCAGCTGCCTTGATAGCGGGTGGGTGCTGAATGTTCCTAATTGACAAAATAAGATTAATGCTTATGAAGAAATATAAAATCTCATCCCTTCCCCAATATCGCGCCACACCCCTACCCCTTAATTCCCTGGTTGAACTTGATGGACATATGTCTTTTTTCGACCGTACTAACTATGTAACTATGTAACATAACATGGGGGGGGGGGGGGGGGGTCTCCTGGCTGTTCACACAGGTGTGTCATTGCTGTACATTGACCATGCATTGCTTCTGTGGTATTGCAAAGGCAAAGACAAATGCTTCCAGCCATCCATTGCACTAATGGATTGGTCATCAGCTGGCTGTCTATGTCCCGCATCAATATAGACCAAAGTACAGAGGGTTAGGCTATGCTATTGTGCACCTACCTGATGCATCAGAAGGTGCGAGGCCCTTGCTAAATTCTGTGCACAGACTTTGAGATCTATACTTTAGACTGTATCTAAACCTGCTCCAACATGGACTGACATTCTGGCCTACTTTCAGCCGATGCGACTTGTCTGTCGCTGAACAGTCGCTTTTTATGTATTCAGCACCTATGTATAATGTTGTAAAAATGCTCTAGAAGCTAAAGTCGCAGAAATGTCACACATATTTGGCCTGCAACTTTCTGTGCGACAAATTCAGACAGGAAAAATCAGTATAAATCCTTAGAAAATTATCCCCCAGTGTCTCCATCTGCTGGCGGTATTGAATAAGCATTGCTGCACTGATGGGGTATGCATTAGACGAAAAAAAAGAAGAAAAAGAAGAATAATACGCCCAGAAAAGAGGCGAAAAGGAGAAAAACGTAAAAAAACGTGAAAAAAAAGTAAGAGGAAGAGAAGGGAAAAAAAGGTGGAAATGGGTTTAAAAGTGATTTCGGCGGAGAAATATATATATATATATATATATATTATATATATATATATATACGCGCACACACACACATATATATAAACGTATTCTCCGTTGAGATATTGCAGCCGCTGCTGTGTCCAGGCCCAGGAGCCTTAGCACTGTGCTGTGATGTCACTCAATACCACTGACATCACTAGGTGTAAACAACATCTCTCCTTTGCTGTGTATGTGACTATGGAGCTGTTTGGTGATGTCGTCTATTATGGCCTTCATAGAAGCAACAGGAGATTGTTGCATCCATCTAGAACCCTCAGAACTACAGTGCTATGATGTCACTCACTTCCACAGGCCTTGCAGAGTGTAAACAACAACAACCCAGCTTTGTTGTGTATGTAACCATAGGGATTTGTGATGTCACCTAGAACCTTCACAGCAGCGACAGCTTTATGAGGAGCATCAGCACTGCTCTGCCTGAGCAGAACCATCACCGCCATAGGTTGTCAAATAACCCGGATTTAACCCACACAGGTAAGTCCAATGGGGTGCAGGCATGTCCTCTATGCTTACAGCTTCCCGTGGGTGTTGGTTTGATACCGTTTGGGGACAGCCAAGGAGGCATCTGCAGGCAACAAAGGTAGGTGTGTGCTTGTGTGTGTGTTTCCTATGCAGATCCTAAGCCCAGTGTCACATGCAAGTAGGAGGAGTAAGAAGGGTTCCTGGCAAATCCGGGTTATGGATTGCATTTAAAAAGGCCCCGTGGGAGTGCAATGGGCCCCTGTCTTGCTGCTTAGCAATAATGGTATGGGTTTAGGTTCTGCTGTGTGTACTGGTGGTTGACTGCCCCCCAGCCCAGAGTGTGCATGGAAAATTGTCTGGCAGCCTCCCTGACAGCAAGCAGTGATAGTGCCCATGAAGGGGACCTTGTTGGGCCCGCCCCTTTCACGGTTATCGCTTCTCGGCCTTTTGGCTAAGATCAAGTGTAGTATCTGTTCTTATCAGTTTAATATCTGATACGTCCCCTATCTGGGGACCATATATTAAATGGATTTTTGAGAACGGGGGCCGATTTCGAAGCTTGCTTCCGTCGCCCTATGCATTGACCCGATATGGCAGTATCTTCGGGTACAGTGCACCACCCCCTTACAGGGTTAAAAAGAAAGATTCCTACTTTCATTGCTACCTGCTTGCTGGCTAGCCAGCTAGCCAGCCCTGTGGGCCTTGCTGCTGCAGCCAAAAAACAAAAGGTGGTGCTGCTGCTGCTGCTTCTGCTGCTTCTGCTTGTGTCTGGCCGCTGTTGGAGCGTCCAGGCACAGGACTTCTGCTGCTGCTGACTAAATGGCCTCCTTAATTGGATCATTTGAGTAGCCAGCACACCTGTGCAGGTAGGGCATGACATGATAGGCAGCTGCCTTGATAGCGGGTGGGTGCTGAATGTTCCTAATTGACAAAATAAGATTAATGCTTATGAAGAAATATAAAATCTCATCCCTTCCCCAATATCGCGCCACACCCCTACCCCTTAATTCCCTGGTTGAACTTGATGGACATATGTCTTTTTTCGACCGTACTAACTATGTAACTATGTAACATAACATGGGGGGGGGGGGGGGGGTCTCCTGGCTGTTCACACAGGTGTGTCATTGCTGTACATTGACCATGCATTGCTTCTGTGGTATTGCAAAGGCAAAGACAAATGCTTCCAGCCATCCATTGCACTAATGGATTGGTCATCAGCTGGCTGTCTATGTCCCGCATCAATATAGACCAAAGTACAGAGGGTTAGGCTATGCTATTGTGCACCTACCTGATGCATCAGAAGGTGCGAGGCCCTTGCTAAATTCTGTGCACAGACTTTGAGATCTATACTTTAGACTGTATCTAAACCTGCTCCAACATGGACTGACATTCTGGCCTACTTTCAGCCGATGCGACTTGTCTGTCGCTGAACAGTCGCTTTTTATGTATTCAGCACCTATGTATAATGTTGTAAAAATGCTCTAGAAGCTAAAGTCGCAGAAATGTCACACATATTTGGCCTGCAACTTTCTGTGCGACAAATTCAGACAGGAAAAATCAGTATAAATCCTTAGAAAATTATCCCCCAGTGTCTCCATCTGCTGGCGGTATTGAATAAGCATTGCTGCACTGATGGGGTATGCATTAGACGAAAAAAAAGAAGAAAAAGAAGAATAATACGCCCAGAAAAGAGGCGAAAAGGAGAAAAACGTAAAAAAACGTGAAAAAAAAGTAAGAGGAAGAGAAGGGAAAAAAAGGTGGAAATGGGTTTAAAAGTGATTTCGGCGGAGAATATATATATATATATATATATATATATATATATATATATATATATATATACGCGCACACACACACATATATATAAACGTATTCTCCGTTGAGATATTGCAGCGCCTGCTGTGTCCAGGCCAGGAGCCTTAGACACTGTGCTGTGATGTCACTCAATACCACTGACATCACTAGGTGTAAACAACATCTCTCCTTTGCTGTGTATGTGACTATGGAGCTGTTTGGTGATGTCGTCTATTATGGCCTTCATAGAAGCAACAGGAGATTGTTGCATCCATCTAGAACCCTCAGAACTACAGTGCTATGATGTCACTCACTTCCACAGGCCTTGCAGAGTGTAAACAACAACAACCCAGCTTTGTTGTGTATGTAACCATAGGGATTTGTGATGTCACCTAGAACCTTCACAGCAGCGACAGCTTTATGAGGAGCATCAGCACTGCTCTGCCTGAGCAGAACCATCACCGCCATAGGTTGTCAAATAACCCGGATTTAACCCACACAGGTAAGTCCAATGGGGTGCAGGCATGTCCTCTATGCTTACAGCTCCCGTGGGTGTTGGTTTGATACCGTTTGGGGACAGCCAAGGAGGCATCTGCAGGCAACAAAGGTAGGTGTGTGCTTGTGTGTGTGTTTCCTATGCAGATCCTAAGCCCAGTGTCACATGCAAGTAGGAGGAGTAAGAAGGGTTCCTGGCAAATCCGGGTTATGGATTGCATTTAAAAAGGCCCCGTGGGAGTGCAATGGGCCCCTGTCTTGCTGCTTAGCAATAATGGTATGGGTTTAGGTTCTGCTGTGTGTAACTGGTGGTTGACTGCCCCCCAGCCCAGAGCTGTGCATGGAAAATTGTCTGGCAGCCTCCCTGACAGCAAGCAGTGATAGTGCCCATGAAGGGGACCTTGTTGGGCCCGCCCCTTTCACGGTTATCGCTTCTCGGCCTTTTGGCTAAGATCAAGTGTAGTATCTGTTCTTATCAGTTTAATATCTGATACGTCCCCTATCTGGGGACCATATATTAAATGGATTTTTGAGAACGGGGGCCGATTTCGAAGCTTGCTTCCGTCGCCCTATGCATTGACCCGATATGGCAGTATCTTCGGGTACAGTGCACCACCCCCTTACAGGGTTAAAAAGAAAGATTCCTACTTTCATTGCTACCTGCTTGCTGGCTAGCCAGCTAGCCAGCCCTGTGGGCCTTGCTGCTGCAGCCAAAAACAAAAGGTGGTGCTGCTGCTGCTGCTTCTGCTGCTTCTGCTTGTGTCTGGCCGCTGTTGGAGCGTCCAGGCACAGGACTTCTGCTGCTGCTGACTAAATGGCCTCCTTAATTGGATCATTTGAGTAGCCAGCACACTGTGCAGGTAGGGCATGACATGATAGGCAGCTGCCTTGATAGCGGGTGGGTGCTGAATGTTCCTAATTGACAAAATAAGATTAATGCTTATGAAGAAATATAAAATCTCATCCCTTCCCCAATATCGCGCCACACCCCTACCCCTTAATTCCCTGGTTGAACTTGATGGACATATGTCTTTTTTCGACCGTACTAACTATGTAACTATGTAACATAACATGGGGGGGGTCTCCTGGCTGTTCACACAGGTGTGTCATTGCTGTACATTGACCATGCATTGCTTCTGTGGTATTGCAAAGGCAAAGACAAATGCTTCCAGCCATCCATTGCACTAATGGATTGGTCATCAGCTGGCTGTCTATGTCCCGCATCAATATAGACCAAAGTACAGAGGGTTAGGCTATGCTATTGTGCACCTACCTGATGCATCAGAAGGTGCGAGGCCCTTGCTAAATTCTGTGCACAGACTTTGAGATCTATACTTTAGACTGTATCTAAACCTGCTCCAACATGGACTGACATTCTGGCCTACTTTCAGCCGATGCGACTTGTCTGTCGCTGAACAGTCGCTTTTTATTTATTCAGCACCTATGTATAATGTTGTAAAAATGCTCTAGAAGCTAAAGTCGCAGAAATGTCACACATATTTGGCCTGCAACTTTCTGTGCGACAAATTCAGACAGGAAAAATCAGTATAAATCCTTAGAAAATTATCCCCCAGTGTCTCCATCTGCTGGCGGTATTGAATAAGCATTGCTGCACTGATGGGGTATGCATTAGACGAAAAAAAAGAAGAAAAAGAAGAATAATACGCCCAGAAAAGAGGCGAAAAGGAGAAAAACGTAAAAAAACGTGAAAAAAAAGTAAGAGGAAGAGAAGGGAAAAAAAGGTGGAAATGGGTTTAAAAGTGATTTCGGCGGAGAAAT